>NC_068448.1:2496513-2499013 GCF_023373465.1 Oncorhynchus keta | reverse complement strand
GAGTCAATGTGGAGGCTATATACAGGGGGTACCTGTACAGAGTCAATGTGGAGGCTATATACAGGGGGTACCTGTACAGAGTCAATGTGGAGGCTATATACAGGGGGTACCTGTACAGAGTCAATGTGGAGGCTATATACAGGGGGTACCGGTACAGAGTCAATGTGGAGCCTATATACAGGGGGTACCTGTACAGAGTCAATGTGGAGGCTATATACAGGGGGTACTGGTACAGAGTCAATGTGGAGGCTATATACAGGTGGTACCTGTACAGAGTCAATGTGGAGCCTATATACAGGGGGTACTGGTACAGAGTCAATGTGGAGGCTATATACAGGGGGTACTGGTACAGAGTCAATGTGGAGGCTATATACAGGTGGTACCTGTACAGAGTCAATGTGGAGCCTATATACAGGGGGTACTGGTACAGAGTCAATGTGGAGGCTATATACAGGGGGTACCGGTACAGAGTCAATGTGGAGGCAATATACAGGGGGTACCGGTACAGAGTCAATGTGGAGGCTATATACAGGGGGTACCGGTACAGAGTCAATGTGGAGGCTATATACAGGGGGTACCGGTACAGAGTCAATGTGGAGGCTATATACAGGGGGTACCAGTACAGAGTCAATGTGGAGGCTATATACAGGGGGTACCGGTACTGAGTCAATGTGGAGGCTATATACAGGGGGTACCGGTACAGAGTCAATGTGGAGGCTATATACAGGGGGTACTGGTACAGAGTCAATGTGGAGGCTATATACAGGGGGTACCGGTACAGAGTCAATGTGGAGGCTATATACAGGGGGTACCGGTACAGAGTCAATGGGGAGACTATATACAGGGGGTACCAGTACAGAGTCAATGTGGAGACTATATACAGGGGGTACCGGTACAGAGTCAATGTGGAGACTATATACAGGGGGTACCGGTACAGAGTCAATGTGGAGGCTATATACAGGGTGTAAAAACAAAGGACGGGTCAAAGTAAATAGTGTGGGTGGCCGTTTGATTAGTTTAGTCATTCAGCCATTTGGGTAGAAGCTGTTAAAGAGCCTTTTGATCCTAGACTTGGTGTTCCGGTACCACAACTGTCTATGACTTGGGTGGCTGGAGTCTTCCCCTGACATCGCCTGGTATAAAGGTTGTGGATGGCTGAAAGCCTGGGCCCAGTGATGTACTGGTACCCTCTGTAGTTCCTTGCGGTCAGATGCCAGGAAGTTGCCATACCAGGCGGTGATGCAACCGGTCTGCTCTCGATGGTGCAGCTGTAGAACCTTTTTTAGGATCTGGGGACCCATGCCAAATCTTTTCAGTCTCATGAGGGGGAAAAGGTGTTGTCGTGCCCTCTTCAAAACTGTCTTGGTGTGTTTGGACCATGATAGTTTGTTGGTGATGTGGACACTAAGGAACTTGAAACTCTCGACCCGCTCCACTTCAGCCCCGTCGATGTTAATAAGGGCCTGTTCGGCCCTCTCTTTCCTATGGTCCAAGATCAGCGCCTTTGTCTTGCCACATTGCCAGGACTCTGACCTCGTCCCTATAGGCTGTCTCGTCGTTGTCGGTGATCAGGTCTACCTGTGCAAGCTTTATGATGGTGTTGGAGTCGTTGGAGTGCTTGGTCACGCAGTCGTTGGTGAACAAGGAGTACATGAGGGGCCTCATTACTGTTGATGTTGAGACTGGTGTTCTGTGGGTACTATTTAATGAAGCTGCCAATTGAGGACTTGTGAGGCTTCTATTTATCAAACTATGGAAAGAGATTGCTGTGGATTTTTTTTTATTTATAAAAAAATGTTTTAATCCATTTTAGAATAAGGCTGTAACGCAACAAAATGTGGAAGAAGTCGAGGGGTCTGAATACTTTCCCCAAAGGCACTGTGATGTATTTTGTGCTGTCAGTTTTTCTAACACAGAGAATGCAGGAAAATGTACATCAGAAGAGCAAATTAGTATTTGAATCAGTTACACTGTGAAATTGTTTAGTTGCTGGAAGTGATAACGTGTCTGTTGTGTCTTTTCAGAATCACTAGAGTTGATCGCCACAGCTGCCGAGCACTCCAACACAGCCATCAGAAAGATGGTGAGTCCTTTTAACAGCTGCCGAGCACTCCAACACAGCCATCAGAAAGATGGTGAGTCCTTTTAACAGCTGCCGAGCACTCCAACACAGCCATCAGATATATAGTGAGTCCTTTTAACAGCTGCCGAGCACTCCAACACAGCCATCAGAAAGATGGTGAGTCCTTTTAACAGCTGCCGAGCACTCCAACACAGCCATCAGATATATAGTGAGTCCTTTTAACAGCTGCCGAGCACTCCAACACAGCCATCAGAAAGATGGTGAGTCCTTTTAACAGCTGCCGAGCACTCCAACACAGCCATCAGAAAGATGGTGAGTCCTTTTAACAGCTGCCGAGCACTCCAACACAGCCATCAGATATATAGTGAGTCCTTTTAACAGCTGCCGAGCACTCCAACACAGCCATCAGATATATAG
>NC_068448.1:2486513-2491513 GCF_023373465.1 Oncorhynchus keta | reverse complement strand
TCTTATCCCAGAAGCCCTACCCTCATCATAATACCACTACCTCCTATCCTCTTATCACAGTTTAACCTCTAACCCCAACATAACCCCTAAACCCTTTCCCTTGTCTCTGACCTCAGACTACCACCTATCCCCTAGCCTCTAATCCCAGCATAACCCCTACCCTCTAGTCTCTAACCCCAACATAACCCCTAAACCCTATAACCCCAAAATAACCCCTAAACCCTTCCCTAGTCTCTAACCCCAGCATAACCGCTACCCTCTAGTCTCTAACCCCAGCATAACCCCTACCCTCTAGTCTCTAACCCCAGCATAACCCCTAACTCCAGCATCCCCTACAGCCTAGCCCAGGGATCAGCCTACCACCTACCCTCTAGTCTCTAACTCCAGCATAACCCCTAACCCCTCTAACTCCAGCATAACCCCTACAGCCCAGGGATCAGCCTACCACCTACCCTCTAGTCTCTAACTCCAGCATAACCCCTACAGCCCAGGGATCAGCCTACCACCTACCCTCTAGTCTCTAACTCCAGCATAACCCCTAACCCCTCTAACTCCAGCATAACCCCTAACCCCTCTAACTCCAGCATAACCCCTAACCCCTCTAACTCCAGCATAACCCCTAACCCCTCTAACTCCAGCATAACCCCTACAGCCCAGGGATCAGCCGCGGGCCTATTTTTTCGTGAGCGGATGGTCGCCGGCCAGGAACATAATTATAAATAATTTGTAGGCCAAACAGATCTAGTATTTGACTAAACAAAATAATTTAAAACGTTACTTACATCTGGATACGATCACGTGTCTCTCTGTTTTCCGTGGGAATACTAGGGAACAGATTTAACAGTCTTTCATGTACAACAATGAAAAGAAGTATATATATATATATATATATATATAACGTTTGGACACACCTACTCATTCAAGGGTTTTTTTTTATTTGAACTATTTTCTACATTGAATAATAATAGTGAAGAAATCAAAACTATGAAATAACACATATGGAATCATGTAGTAAACAAAAAAGTGTTACACAAATACAAATTATTTTTTAGATTTTAGATTCTTCAAAGTAGCCACCCTTTGCCTTGATGACAGCTTTGCACACTCTTGGCATTCTCTCAACCAGTTTAATGAGGAATGCTTTTCCAGCAGACTTGAAAGAGTTCCCACATGCTGAGCATGTCATTGTCCTGTTGAAAAACAAATTATTGTCCCACTAAGCGCAAACCAGATGGTATGGTGCATCGCTGCAGAATGCTGTGGTAGCCATGCTGGTTAAGTGTGCCTTCAATTCTAAGTAAATCAATGACATTGTCACCAGCAGTGCACCCCCACACCATAACACCTCCTCCTCCATGCTTCACGGTGGGAACCACACATGTGGAGATCATCGGTTCACCTACTCTGCGTCTCACAAAGACACAGTGGTTGGAACCAAAAATCTCAAATTTGGACTCGTCAGACCAAAGGACAGATTTCACCGGTCTCATGTCCATTGCTCATGTTTCTTGGCCCAAGCAAGTCTCTTCTTATTATTGGTGTCCCTCATGAGAGCCAGTTTCATCATAGCGCTTGATGGTTTTTGTGACTGCACTTGAAGAAACTTTCAAAGTTCTTAAAGTTTTCCAGATTGACTGACCTTCATGTCATAAAGTAATGGACTGTTGTTTTTGCTCTCTGCTTATTTGAGCTGTTCTTGTCATAATATGGACTTGGTCTTTTACCCAATAGGGCTATATTCTGTATTCCACCCCTACCTTGTCACAACACAACTGATTGGCTCAAACGCATTAAGTAGGATATAAATTCCACAAATGAACTTTTAACAAGGCACTTCTGTTAATTGAAATATGTTCCTAGGTGACTACCTTATGAAGCTGGGTGAGAGAATGCTAAGAGTGTGCAAAGCTGTCATCAAGGAAAAGGGAGGCTACTTCAAAGAGTGTCAAATATAAAATATTTTTTCATTTTGTTTAACATTCTTTCTGTTACTACATGATTCTACATGACTCTTTCTGTTACTACATGATTCTACATGACTCTTTTGGTTACTACATGATTCTACATGACTATTTTGGTTTCTATATGACTCTTTTAGTTACTACATGATTCTACATGACTCTTTTGATTACTACATGATTCTACATGGCTCTTTCTGTTACTACATGATTCTACATGACTCTTTTGGTTGCTACATGATTCTACATGACTCTTTTGGTTATGACTCTTTCTGTCACTACATGATTCTACATAACTCTTTCTGTTACTACATGATTCTACATGACTATTTTGGTTACTACATGATTCTACATGACTCTTTTGGTTGCTACATGATTCTACATGACTCTTTTGGTTATGACTCTTTCTGTCACTACATGATTCTACATAACTCTTTCTGTTACTACATGATTCTACATGACTCTTTCTGTTACTACATGATTCTACATGACTATTTCTGTCACTACATGATTCTACATGACTCTTTCTGTTACTACATGATTCTACATGACTATTTTGATTACTACATGATTCTACATGACTCTTTTGGTTTCTACATGACTCTTTCTGTCACTACATGATTCTACATGACTCTTTTGGTTATGACTCTTTTAGTTACTACATGATTCTCCATGACTCTTTTGATTATGACTCTTTTAGTTACTACATGATTCTACATGACTCTTTTGATTACTACATGATTCTACATGACTCTTTCTGTTACTACATGATTATACATGACTCTTTCTGTTACTACATGATTCTACATGACTCTTTTGGTTATTACATGATTCTACATGACTCTTTTGGTTGCTACATGATTCTACATGACTCTTTTGGTTACTACATGATTCTACATGACTCTTTTGGTTTCTACATGACTCTTTCTGTTACTACATGATTCTACATGACTCTTTTGATTACTACATGATTCTACATGACTCTTTTGGTTGCTACATGATTCTACATGACTCTTTTGGTTACTACATGATTCTACATGACTCTTTTGGTTTCTACATGACTCTTTCTGTTACTACATGATTCTACATGACTCTTTTGGTTACTACATGATTCTACATGACTCTTTCTGTTACTACATGATTCTACATGACTCTTTCTGTTACTACATGACTCTTTTGGTTACTACATGATTCTACATGACTCTTTTGGTTACTACATGACTCTTTCTGTTACTACATGATTCTACATGACTCTTTCTGTTACTACATGATTCTACATGACTCTTTTGGTTACTACATGATTCTACATGACTCTTTCTGTTACTACATTATTATTATTATTATATTACATGACTCTTTCTGTTACTACATGACTCTTTTGGTTACTACATGATTCTACATGACTCTTTCTGTTACTACATGACTCTTTCTGTTACTACATGATTCTACATGACTCTTTCTGTTACTACATGATTCTACATGACTCTTTTGGTTACTACATGATTCTACATGACTCTTTTGATTACTACATGATTCTACATGACTCTTTTGGTTACTACATGATTCTACATGACTCTTTTGGTTACTACATGATTCTACATGACTCTTTTGATTACTACATGATTCTACATGACTCTTTTGGTTACTACATGATTCTACATGACTCTTTTGGTTACTACATGATTCTACATGACTCTTTCTGTTACTACATGACTCTTTCTGTTACTACATGATTCTACATGACTCTTTTGGTTACTACATGATTCTACATGACTCTTTCTGTTACTACATGACTCTTTCTGTTACTACATGATTCTACATGACTCTTTTGGTTACTACATGATTCTACATGACTCTCTCTGTTACTACATGATTCTACATGACTCTTTTGGTTACTACCTAATACGTTGTTGTTGTTCTGTGTAGGACTGAAGAAGAGAAGAAGGACTGGATCCAGGTAAATACTTCTGTATTTCAGCTCCCACTATTACGGCTCCCACTATTTCAGCTCCAACTATTTAAGCTCCCACTATTTCAATTTAGACTATTTCAGCTCCCACTATTTCAGCTCCCACTATTTCAGCTCCCACTATTTCAGCTCCAACTATTTCAGCTCCCACTATTTAAGCTCCCACTATTTCAATTTAGACTATTTCAGCTCCAACTATTTCAGCTCCCACTATTTAAGCTCCCACTATTTCAATTTAGACTATTTCAGCTCCCACTATTTCAATTTAGACTATTTCAGCTTCCACTATTCCAGCTTAGACTATTTCAGCTCCCACTATTTCAGCTCCCATTATCTCAGCTCCCACTATTTCAGCTCCCATTATTTCAGCTCCTACTATTTCAGCTCCCACTATTTCAACTTAGACTATTTCAGCTCCCATTATCTCAGCTCCCACTATTTCAGCTCCCACTATTTCAGCTTAGACTATTTCAGCTCCCACTATTTCAGCTCCCACTATCTCAGCTTCCACTATTTCAGCTCCCACTATCTCAGCTTCCACTATCTCAGCTCCCACTATTTCAGCTTCCACTATCTCAGCTTCCACTATCTCAGCTTCCACTATTTCAGCTTCCACTATCTCAGCTCCCATTATCTCAGCTCCCACTATCTCAGCTCCCATTATCTCAGCTCCCACTATCTCAGCTCCCATTATCTCAGCTCCCACTATCTCAGCTCCCATTATCTCAGCTTCCACTATTTCAGCTTCAACTATTTCAGCTTCCACTATTTCAGCTTCCACTATCTCAGCTCCCACTATTTCAGCTTCCACTATCTCAGCTTCCACTATCTCAGCTCCCACTATCTCAGCTCCCACTATCTCAGCTCCCACTATTTCAGCTCCCACTATCTCAGCTCCCACTATCTCAGCTTCCACTATCTCAGCTTCCACTATCTCAGCTCCCACTATTTCAGCTGCTCCCACTATCTCAGCTTCCACTATCTCAGCTCCCACTATTTCAGCTCCCACTATTTCAGCTCCCACTATCTCAGCTCCCACTATTTCAGCTGCTCCCACTATCTCAGCTTCCACT
>NC_068448.1:2431513-2484013 GCF_023373465.1 Oncorhynchus keta | reverse complement strand
TAGTATCTAACCCCAGCATAACCCTTAACCCCTAGCATCTAACCCCAGCATAACCCTTAACCCCTAGCATCTAACTCCATCATAACCCTTAAACCCTAGCATCTAACCCCAGCAAAACCCTTATCCCCTAGCATCTAACCCCAGCATAACCCTTAACCCCTAGCATCTAACCCTAGCATAACCCTTAACTCTAACCCAGCATACCTCCTACCCCCTAGTCTCTAACCCAGCATACCTCCTACCCCCTAGTCTCTAACCCAGCATACCTCCTACCCCCTAGTCTCTAACCCAGCATACCTCCTACCCCCTATTATCTAACCCAGCATACCTCCTACCCCCTAGTCTCTAACCCCACGTAACCCCTATCATCTAACCCCAGTATAACCCCTAACCCCCTAGCCTATAACCCCAGTATAACCCTTAACCCCCTAGCCTATAACCCCAGTATAACCCTTAACCCTCTAGCCTATAACCCCAGTATAACACCTAACCCCCTAGCCTATAACCCCAGTATAACCCCTAACCCCAGTATAACCCCTAACCCCCTAGCCTATAACCCTAGTATAACCCCTAACCCCAGGATAACCACTAACCCCTTGCCTATAACCCCAGTATAACCCCTAACCCCAGTATAACCCCTAACCCCAGGATAACCACTAACCCCCTAGCCTATAACCCTAGTATAACCCCTAACCCCAGTATAACCCATAACCCCTTGCCTATAACCCCAGTATAACCCCTAACCCCAGTATAACTCCTAATCCCCTAGCCTATAACCCCAGTATAACCCATAACCCCAGTATAACCCCTAACCCCCTAGCCTATAACCCCAGTATAACCACTAACCTCCTAGCCTATAACCCCAGTATAACCCCTAACCCCAGGATAACCCCTAACCCCCTAGCCTACAACCCCAGTATAACCACTAACCCCCTAGCCTATAACCCCAGTATAACCACTAACCCCCTAGCCTATAACCCCAGTATAACCCCTAACCCCAGTATAACCACTAACCCCCTAGCCTATAACCCCAGTATAACCACTAACCCCCTAGCCTATAACCCCAGTATAACCCCTAACCCCAGGATAACCAGTAACCCCCTAGCCTATAACCCCAGTATAACCACTAACCCCCTAGCCTATAACCCCTTGCCTATAACCCCAGTAAAACCACTAACCTCCTAGCCTATAACCCCTAACCCCAGTATAACCACTAACCCCTAGCCTATAACCCCAGGATAACCCCTAACCCCCTAGCCTATAACCCCAGTATAACCCCTAACCCCAGTATAACCACTAACCCCCTAGCCCATAACCCCGGTATAACCACTAACCTCCTAGCCTATAACGCCAGTATAACCCCTAACCCCAGGATAACCACTAACCCCCTAGCCTATAACCCCAGTATAACCCCTAACCCCAGGATAACCACTAACCCCCTAGCCTATAACCCCAGTATAACCCCTAACCCCAGGATAACCACTAACCCCCTAGCCTATAACCCCAGTATAACCCATAACCCCAGTATAACCACTAACCTCCTAGCCTATAACCCCAGGATAACCACTAACCCCCTAGCCTATAACCCCAGTATAACCCATAACCCCAGTATAACCACTAACCTCCTAGCCTATAACCCCAGGATAACCACTAACCCCCTAGCCTATAACCCCAGTATAACCCCTAACCCCAGGATAACCACTAACCCCCTAGCCTATAACCCCAGGATAACCCCTAACCCCAGTATAACCCCTAACCTCCTAGCCTATAACCCCAGGATAACCACGAACCCCCTAGCCTATAACCCCAGTATAACCCATAACCCCAGTATAACCCCTAACCCCAGGATAACCACTAACCCCCTAGCCTATAACCCCAGTAGAACCCCTAACCCCCTAGCCTATAACCCCAGTAGAACCCCTAACCCCCTAGCCTATAACCCCAGGATAACCCCTAACCCCCTAGCCTATAACCCCAGGATAACCCCTAACCCCAGTATAACCCCTAACCTCCGAGCCTATAACCCCAGGATAACCACGAACCCCCTAGCCTATAACCCCAGTATAACCCCTAACCCCAGTATAACCCCTAACCCCAGTATAACCCCTAACCCCAGTATAACCCCTAACCATTAGGCACTTGAGTAGATGTGAAAGAGTTAAGCAGTATTCCCGATAGTTCTTCCACCTTGTTCTCTTAACACTATGACATGTCTGCCTTTCAGCTTCTGTGGCTGAAGTGCCTTCCTCTGTGAGATCCTATCGCTGTCTCTTGTCTCCCTCTCTCTCTGTCTCTCTCTCTCACACTTCTCTCCTTCTCTCACTCATTCCCTCTCTCATACGTCTCTCCTTCTCTCACTCATTCCCTCTCTCATACGTCTCTCCTTCTCTCACTCATTCCCTCTCTCATACGTCTCTCCTTCTCTCACTCATTCCCTCTCTCATACGTCTCTCCTTCTCTCACTCATTCCCTCTCTCATACGTCTCTCCTTCTCTCACTCATTCCCTCTCTCATACGTCTCTCCTTCTCTCACTCATTCCCTCTCTCATACGTCTCTCCTTCTCTCACTCATTCCCTCTCTCATACGTCTCTCCTTCTCTCACTCATTCCCTCTCTCATACGTCTCTCCTTCTCTCACTCATTCCCTCTCTCATACGTCTCTCCTTCTCTCACTCATTCCCTCTCTCTCTCTCCACTCACTCATTCCTCTCTCATACGTCTCTCCTTCTCTCACTCATTCCCTCTCATGATGTTCTCTCACTCATTCCCTCTCTCATACGTCTCTCCTTCTCTCACTCATTCCCTCTCTCATACGTCTCTCCTTCTCTCACTCATTCCCTCTCTCTCTCTCTCAGAATTGTTCCGAGCTGGGGAAGCGTGCCCCCACTCCGATCCGTGAGAAGGAGGTGACTCTGTGTATGAAGTGCCAGGAGCCGTTCAACTCCATCACCAAGAGACGTCACCACTGCAAAGCCTGTGGACACGTATGTCTCCAATCAAATCATGATGTTATGTACATGTGACACGTATGTCTCCAATCAAATCTCGATGTTATGTACATGTGACACGTACGTCTCCAATCAAATCATGATGTTATGTACATGTGACACGTACGTCTCCAATCAAATCATGATGTTATGTACATGTGACCTGATTATGTCAGTCGCTCTACTCCTGAAGAAGTAGACACGACTCAATATTAAAAACTCTTGATTTTAAAAAGGTTTTCATATATATATAAAATTAAGATGAACATGTTGATCACTATTGAGTGAGAGTTTTGGGTTTTGGGCTGTACCTTGACTCTCATTGGATGAAATGTTGTCCCCTCCCCTCCACCCCTCCCCCATCTTGCTCAATACTCAATAAAGAGTTTTAAAAATATGGTCAAATCAAGAGTTTTTTTTTTTTAATTGAGTGAGTTGTTCCTATTTGTTCTGATATTGAAGAGGATGCACCTAATTTTCCATCGATGGCTTGTCGTCAGTGAACTGCTTCTTGTCTCCTACACCTGAGCTCTCTGTGTGTATCCCAGGTGTAATACATGTTAATATGGAGGTAAACCTCCTCTCTGTGTGTATCCCAGGTGTAATACATGTTAATATGGAGGTAAACCTCCTCTCTGTGTATCCCAGGTGTAATACATGTTAATATGGAGGTACACCTCCTCTCTCTGTGTGTCCCAGGTGGTGTGTGGAAAGTGTTCAGAGTTCAGGGCCCGTCTGCTCTACGACAACAACAGGGCTAACAGGGTGTGCATCGACTGCTACACAACCCTAGTGGGGGTTCCCCCCTCCCCCGCCAGCCTGACCTGCAGCATAAACAGACGACGGTCAATACTAGAGGTACATAACAGGATCCTGACTGCCGTAGAAAAAGGGATGCTTCTGGATTTGATCTACTTCCACAGGGTCAGATGAACTTGTGGATACCATTTTCATGTATCTTTGTCCAGTATGAAGAAAGTTAGAGGGAGTTTTGCGACCCAATGCTAACTAGCGACCCAATGCTAATTAGCGAACCAATTCTAACTAGCGACCCAATGCTAACTAGCGACCCAATGCTAACTATTTTTGTAAATAACAGCTGGTGCACGATATCTAAGGAAGTCTCGAGTCTGAGGTAGAGTATCTCATGATAAGCTGTAGACCACACTATCAACCGAGACAGTTTTCATCTGTATTTTTCGTAGCTGTTTACATACCACCACAGTCAGAGGTTGGCACTAAAACAGCATTGAATGAGCTCTATTCCACCATAAGCAAACAAGAAAACGCTCACCCAGAGGCGGCGCTCCTAGTGGCCGGGGACTTTAATGCAGGGAAACTTAAATCAGTTTCACCTCATTTCTATTAGCATGTTAAATGTGCAACCAGAGGGAAAAAAACCTCTGGATCACCTTTACTCCACACACACATACAAAACTCTCCCTCACCCTCCATTAAAGCAGGACGCACCAGTGACTAGATCAATAAAAAAGTGGTCAGATGAAGCAGATGCTAAGCTACAGGACTGTTTTGCTAGCACAGACTGGAATATGTTCCGGGATTCCTCCGATGGCATTGAGGAGCACACCGCATTAGTCATTGCCTTCGTCAATAAGTGCATCGATGACGTCGTCCCCACAGTGACCGTACGTACATACCCCAACCAGAAGCCATGGATTACAGGCAACATCCGCATTGAGCTACAGGGTAGAGCAGCCGTTTTCAAGGAGCGGGACTCTAACCCGTAAGCTTATAAGAAATACTGCTATGCCCTCAGACGACCCATCAAACAAGCAAAACGTCAACACAGGACTCAGATCGAATCGTACTACACCGGCTCTGACACTCGTCTGATGTCGCAGGGCAAACTATTACAGACTACAAATGGAAGCACAGCCAAGAGCTGCCCAGTGACACAAGACTACCAGACGAGTTAAACTACCTCTATGCTCGCTTCAAGACAAATAACACTGAAACATGCATGAGAGCACCAGCTGTTCCAGGAGACTGTGTAATCACGCTCTCCGCAGCTGATGTGAGTAAGAAAGGTCAACATTCACAATGCCGAAGGGCCAGACGGATTACCAGGAGGTGTACTGTGAGCATGCGCTGACCAACTGGCAAGTGTCTTAACTGACATTTTCAACCTCTCACTGTCCGAGTCTAATACCAACATGTTTTAAGCAGACCACCATAGTGCCTGTGCCCAAGAACACTAAGGTAACCTGCCTAAATGACTACTGACCCATAGCGCTCACATCTGTAGCCATGAAGTGCTTTGAAAGGCTGGTAATGGCTCACAGAAACAGCATTATCCCAGAAACCCTAGACCCACACCAATTTGCAAAACGCCCCAACAAATCCACAGATGATGCGATCTCTATTGCACTCCACACTGCCCTTTCCCACCGGAACAAAAGGAGCACCTATGTGAGAATGCTATTCATTGACTACAGCTCAGCGTTCAACACCATAGTGCCCTCAAATCTCATCAATAAGCTAAGGACCCTGGGACTAAACACCTTCCTCTGCAACTGGATTCTGGACTTCCTGGAGGGCCGCCCCCAGGTGGTGAGGGTAGGTAACAGCCATCCGCCATGCTGATCCTCAACACTGGGAACCCTCAGGGGTGCGTGCTTAGTCCCTTCCTGTTCTCCCTGTTCACTCATGACTGCACGGCCAGGCACGACTCCAACACCATTATTAAGTAAGTCTGATCACCGACAACGACGAGACAGCCTATCGGGAGGAGGTCAGAGACCTGGCCGTGTGGTGCCAGGACAACAACCTCTCCCTCAATGTGATCAAGACAAAGGAGATGATTATGGACTACAAGAAAAATAAGACCGAGCACACCCCTATTCTCATCGACGGGGCTGCAGTGGAGCAGGTTGAGAGCTTCAAGTTCCTTGGTATCCACATCACCAACAAACTAACATGGTTCAAGCACACCAAGACAGTCGTGAAGAGGGCACGGCAAAGCCTATTCCCCCTCAGGAGACTGAAAAGACTTGGCATGGGTCCTCAGATCCTCAAAAGGTTCTACAGCTGCACCATCGAGAGCATCCTGACTGGTTGCGTCACTGCCTGGTATGGCAACTGCTCAGCCTCCGCCCAGTAGGGCCACCAAGCTTCCTGCCACCCAGGACCTCTATACCAGACGGTGTCAGAGGAAGGCCCTAAAAAAAACTCGGAGTGCCAAGTCTGGCTCCAAGAGGCTTCTAAACAGCTTCTACCTCCAAGCCATAAGACTCCTGAACACCTAATCAAATGGCTACCCAGACTATTTGCATTGCCCCCTCCCCTCTTTTACGCTGCTGCTACTCTCTGTTGTTGTCATCTGTGCATAGTCACTTTAATAACTCTACCTACATGTACATATTACCTAAATGAACCGGTGCCCCTGCACATTGACTCTGTACCAGTACCCACCCCCCTGTATATACTCTCGCTATTGTTATTTTACTGCTGCTCTTTAATTACTTGTTTTTTTTTACTGCTAAACCTAAACATTGTTGGGGTTCGTAAGGGGGGGGCTTCGTAGGGGGTTAAGGGGCTCGTAAGGGGCTCGTTAGGGGGCTCGTATGGGGGCTCGTAAGGGGCTAGGGGGCTATGGGGGCTCGTAAGGGGCTCGTAAGGGGCTTATGGGGGCTCGTAAGGGGCTCGTAAGGGGGCTCGTAAGGGGCTAAGGGGCATTTCACTGTTGGGGGCTCGTACTAAGGTCTACCTACACCTGTTGTATTCGGCGCATGTGACTAATAAAATTTGATTTGATTTGATTTGCTGGAGGTCCTGACTGGAGGCCCTTGGTCAAATGCATTTATGTCAAATACTTTCCAAATTTTTTAAAACTGTACTTAAAAAGAACAAGGGAAGACAAGAGGATAGAAATATATGAAATAGAACAGTAATTCTAGAGTCCGGGCCTTTTGTCAGGGATAAAACACTACGCTTGTGGAAAATAAGACCAAGCTGCACAACATTAACGGAGAGTGGTCTCTAACGCAGTGTGTGTGTGTGTGTGTGCGTGCGTGCGTGCGTGCGTGTGTGTGTGTGTGTGTGTGTGTGTGTGTGTGTGTGTGTGTGTGTGTGTGTGTGTGTGTGTGTGTGTGGTGGCAGTGTGTGTGTGTGTGTGTGTGTGTGGGTGTGTGTGTGTGTGGTTTGTCATCCAGAAACAGGTGCGTCGGTGGCAGCAGAGAACAGTGTGAACCTGTTATAGCTTCCTCCACCACATGGCCCCTATTAACCTGGAGTTAACCTGTTATTACAGGCAGAGGCTGGCAGAAACCTGCCTGGTTTGTCATCCCAGAGAATGAACCACTGGTGCCCCTGTTATTACACTCCCTATTAACCTGTTATCCTCAGGTGAGATGACCTGTTATAACACCTCTATTAACCTGTTATAACACCTCTATTAACCTGTTATTACACTCCCTATTAACCTGTTATTAGCCCCTATTAACCTGTTATTAGCCCCTATTAACCTGTTATTACACTCCCTATTAACCTGTTATTACACCCTATTAACCTGTTATAACACCCCTATTAACCTGTTATAACACCTCTATTAACCTGTTATAACACTTTAACCTATTAACCTGTTATAACACCTCTATTAACCTGTTATAACACCCCTATTAACCTGTTATAACACTTCCTATTAACCTGTTATAACACCTGTTATTACTATTAACCTGTTATAACACCTCTATTAACCTGTTATTACACCAATATTAACCTGTTATTAGCCCCTATTAACCTGTTATAACACCTCTTATTAACCTGTTATAACACCCCTATTAACCTGTTATTACACCACTATTAACCTGTTATTAGCCCCTATTAACCTGTTATTACACCTCTCTACACCTCTCTTTCTGTCCTCTCTCTGTCTGTCCTCTCTCTGTCCTCTCTCTGTCCTCTCTGTCTGTCCTCTCTCTCTGTCTGTCTCTCTCTGTCATCTCTGTCTGTCCTCTCTCTCTGTCCTCTCTGTCAGTTCTCTCTCTGTCCTCTCTCTCTATGTCTGTCTCTCTCTCTGTCATCTCTCTCTCTGTCATCTCTGTCTTTCTGTCCTCTCTGTCTGTCCTCTCTGTCTGTCATCTCTGTCTGTCCTCTCTCTCTGTCTGTCTCTCTCTGTCCTCTCTCTCTGTCCTCTCTCTCTGTCCTCTCTTTCTGTCCTCTCTCTCTTTCTGTCCTCTCTCTCTCTGTCATCTCTTTCTGTCCTCTCTCTCTGTCCTCTCTTTCTGTCCTCTCTGTCTGTCCTGTCCTCTCTCTTTGTCCTCTCTGTCTGCACTCTCTGTTCTGCCCACTTCCTCCCCTGTGCACCCAGGATGTGAAAGCCCAGCGCTCTGTCCCTCTGATTGGCTTCGAGGTCTCCCTTCCTGAGTCATGTGACCGCCTGGAACGCCGCTTTGCCTTCAAAATCAGCCAATCACACCTTACGCTCTACTTCAGCGCCGACGGGGAGGAGCTACAGCGCCGCTGGATAGAGGTCCTATCACGCGCAGGGAGAGGGGAGGAGCTACAGGCTCACGGTTCAATTACAGAGGCCCTAGAGGAGGAAGGGGAGGAGACTGCAACCTCGGGAGAGAATACATGATTGATTTTGAGGCGTACAATCAATATTAGATCTGTTCTCGAAAGACACAAAACTACAAACTGTACAGAACATGAGCAGCACACACACGCACAGTTTAAAACTTTACATACACACACAGGTAGACACACACAGGTAGACACACACAGGTAGACACACACAGGTAGACACACACACACACCTCTTTGTATTTAATGTCAGTGATCAGTCAGTTGCATGATAATATCTACAGGTCTGTTTCTCTCAGTCAGTGTATTGCTCATCAACTCCTCACAGTGAACCAGTGTTTGCATCAAAACAAACTGCCAAAAGTCAAAGAAAAGTGTTGCTCTCGAGGAGGACCCCTCAGAAGATATATCAGAAGAATGCAGTAAACAAAGATGTGTGTCACAGTGAATAGCTTCCCTCCAGTCAGACATTGACATTGTGTGTCACAGTGAATAGCTTCCCTTCAGTCAGACATTGACATTGCGTGTCACAGTGAATAGCTTCCCTCCAGTCAGACATTGACATTGCGTGTCACAGTGAATAGCTTCCCTCCAGTCAGACATTGACATTGCGTGTCACAGTGAATAGCTTCCCTCCAGTCAGACATTGACATTGTGTGTCACAGTGAATAGCTTCCCTCCAGTCAGACATTGACATTGTGTGTCACAGTGAATAGCTTCCCTCCAGTCAGACATTGACATTGTGTGTCACAGTGAATAGCTTCCCTCCAGTCAGACATTGACATTGCGTGTCACAGTGAATAGCTTCCCTCCAGTCAGACATTGACATTGTGTGTCACAGTGAATAGCTTCCCTCCAGTCAGACATTGACATTGTGTGTCACAGTGAATAGATTCCCTTCAGTCAGACAGACATTTGACATGAATTCATTCTGAGCCACAGAACAGACTTCCTCCTCCTCACCATTTCTCTCTCTGCCAAATCCATGTTTAAGATATGATGTTTAGAGCATTGAGTTGTTTGTATGCTGTCTGAGTGTTCTATGGTTCTGAGTGTTCTAGGGTTCTGAGTGTTCTAGGGTTCTGAGTGTTCTAGGGTTCTGTGTGTTCTATGGTTCTGAGTGTTCTAGGGTTCTGAGTGTTCTATGGTTCTGAGTGATCTAGGGTTCTGAGTGTTCTAGGGTTCTGAGTGTTCTAGGATTCTGAGTGTTCTATGGTTCTGAGTGTTCTATGGTTCTTCCTGAGTGATCTAGGGTTCTGAGTGTTCTAGGGTTCTGAGTGTTCTAGGATTTTAAGATGTTCTATTTACACCAACTTAAAAGAGACGTTTCTGGCCCTTTTACACTTTACACTTAGGAATTGTGTTTTTAAGCTTAAAATAATACCTCCAAGCCCATGTAATCTCTCGAAACCAGAGCCCAATGAACCAGAGCCCAATGAACCAGAGCCCAGTCGTTTTGAATAGAGGCAATGAATCTTTAACCGAAAGCATTCAAAGTGGATATTTAGAACTCTGTTCAAAAGGAAAGCTGTAGCATTTACAGATTCCCCACGATAGAAATGTAAAGGAAAGCTGTAGCATTTACAGATTCCCCACGATAGAAATGTAAAGGAAAGCTGAAGCTTTTACAGATTCCCCACGATAGAAATGTAAAGGAAAGCTGAAGCTTTTACAGATTCCCCACGATAGAAATGTAAAGGAAAGCTGAAGCTTTTACAGATTCCCCACGATAGAAATGTAAAGGAAAGCTGAAGCTTTTACAGATTCCCCACGATAGAAATGTAAAGGAAAGCTGAAGCTTTTACAGATTCCCCACGATAGAAATGTAAAGGAAAGCTGTAGCATTTACAGATTCCCCACGATAGAAATGTAAAGGAAAGCTGAAGCTTTTACAGATTCCCCACGATAGAAATGTAAAGGAAAGCTGAAGCTTTTACAGATTCCCCACGATAGAAATGTAAAGGAAAGCTGAAGCTTTTACAGATTCCCCACATAGAAATGTAAAGGAAAGCTGAAGCTTTTACAGATTCCCCACAATAGAAATGTAAAGGAAAGCTGAAGCTTTTACAGATTCCCCACGATAGAAATGTAAAGAGCCGACATTACGCTGAATGCTTTTACAGATTCCCACGATAGAAATGTAAAGGAAAGCTGAAGCTTTTACAGATTCCCCACGATAGAAATGTAAAGGAAAGCTGAAGCTTTTACAGATTCCCCACAATAGAAATGTAAAGGAAAGCTGAAGCTTTTACAGATTCCCCACGATAGAAATGTAAAGGAAAGCTGAAGCTTTTACAGATTCCCCACGATAGAAATGTGAAGGAAAATTTGAGCCGACATTACGCAGTGTTTACCGTGAATGCAGTCTCGACTACATTACCTTTACATTTCTATAGATGTTATTTCAGTCTAATCACACTGTAAAAGCTGAACTTGTCTCCCATCTGAAGAGATGAATGATGAAGAGAAGAGAATCGAGATAGCCTGATGTCACAACAGAAGAGAATCGAGCCTGATGTCACAACAGAAGAGAATCGATCCTAGAGCCTGATGTCAGAGAAGGAATCGAGAGATGTCACAACAGAGAGAATCGAGAGAGAGAGAGAGAGAAGAGAGAGAGAGAGAGAGAGAGAGAGAGAGAGCCTGATGTCAGAGAGAAAGAGAGAGAGAGCCTGAGAGAGAGAGAGAGAGAGAGACTGAGAACAGAGAGAGAGAGACAACAGAGAGAGATCCTAGAGAGAGAGAAGAGTGTTTTTGTATCATTCTAACCAGTGGTTTCTCTGACTTTATGAGGTTGTTTTGATAGTTATACAGAGGACAGAATGAGGATATATATGAACCATAAAACGTGGAATGTTAGATGTTTTGATAAATCAGGATTGTGTTTGTGTGTGTTCAATTGAAAGGAGTTAATGAAAAATGAAACATTTTAAAATACATTTGTATTGTAAATATAATTTCTTCTCCTCCCTGCCCAGTTTTGTGGGTGAGGTGTATGTCTATAGATGTTATTTCAGTCTAGATTGGACTTTAAGTTATCGTCGTTGAACATGGCCCCCCTTTCGGGAATCCCTGGACTTCACCATGACCACTGCAGTACTTGTCTCCCATCTGAAGAGGATGATGTTGTGATGATGTCACAACAGAAGAGAATCGATCCTATAGCCTGATGTCACAACAGAAGAGAATCGATCCTATAGCCTGATGTCACAACAGAAGAGAATCGATCCTATAGCATGATGTCACAACAGAAGGGAATCGATCCTATAGCCTGATGTCACAACAGAAGAGAATCGATCCTATAGCCTGATGTCACAACAGAAGAGAATCGATCCTATAGACTGATGTCACAACAGAAGAGAATCGATCCTATAGCCTGATGTCACAACAGAAGAGAATCAATCCTATAGCCTGATGTCACAACAGAAGAGAATCGATCCTATAGCCTGATGTCACAACAGAAGAGAATCGATCGTATAGCCTGATGTCACAACAGAAGAGAATCGATCCTATAGACTGATGTCACAACAGAAGAGAATCGATCCTATAGCCTGATGTCACAACAGAAGGGAATCGATCCTATAGCCTGATGTCACAACAGAAGGGAATCGAACCTACAGACTGATGTCACAACAGAAGGGAATCGATCCTATAGCCTGATGTCACAACAGAAGAGAATCGATCCTATTGCCTGATGTCACAACAGAAGAGAATCGATCCTATAGCCTGATGTCACAACAGAAGTGAATCGATCCTATAGCCTGATGTCACAACAGAAGGGAATCGATCCTATAGCCTGATGTCACAACAGAAGGGAATCGATCCTATAGACTGATGTCACAACAGAAGAGAATCGATCCTATAGCCTGATGTCACAACAGAAGGGAATCGATCCTATAGCCTGATGTCACAACAGAAGGGAATCGATCCTATAGCCTGATGTCACAACAGAAGAGAATCGATCCTATAGCCTGATGTCACAACAGAAGAGAATCGATCCTGTAGCCTGATGTCACAACAGAAGAGAATCGCTCCTATAGCCTGATGTCACAACAGAAGAGAATCGATCCTATAGCCTGATGTCACAACAGAAGAGAATCGCTCCTATAGCCTGATGTCACAACAGAAGAGAATCGATCCTATAGCCTGATGTCACAACAGAAGGGAATCGATCCTGTAGCCTGATGTCACAACAGAAGGGAATCGATCCTATAGACTGATGTCACAACAGAAGAGAATCGATCCTATAGACTGATGTCACAACAGAAGGGAATCGATCCTATAGACTGATGTCACAACAGAAGGGAATCGATCCTATAGACTGATGTCACAACAGAAGGGAATCGATCCTATAGCCTGGCGCCAGATCTATTTGTGCTGTATACAGCCACATCCATGACAAGGTCCATATGAGTTGGCAAGACAGCACCAACAGATCTGGGACCAGGCTAAACTGACTCATTGTCTTTCATTGTTTTTCATCTCAGTCCCAAACTAGTAACCAACGGATGGATGGATGAATTCAAATGATTTGTTTTCTTCTTCTTTGTTGTCTGAAAGAAACATTCAGCTTGACTCTCGTACAGTAACGCCAGACAGACCAGACCAGATGTAATGTGACATCTGTTTGTGCTGTCTTCACCAACTCTGTGGCAATGACCATAGGAACTGGTAAGATAGCGCATAGTTACATTGTAGCACGTTTATTGATCAGCACTATTGAGTGTTAATGACTTTCTGCTCTCGATACAGTACATCCGTCCACAGACAACGGGACCATGACTCTCTGCACCAATGAATGGACAAAGCCATTGATCGCGTGTCACAATTCATTCCTATGTGAAGACTCGATAGCGCATTGAAGCCAAATTAATTTGGGTAAGATGGCGTCTCATGGAGACATGACATGCAGCCGTTTGAGCTACTCCAGAATGTGACGTTGCAGGCTAGCTCAGTGCTGCCCCCTTCTCGTTGATAAACTCACATTGTAGGCCGACCGCGGTCTGCAGACTGTCATTAGCAACTAATCCTTATCCTGCGATAGAAAAATATATATCGGTTCGAGGACATACATCTGGTGTTTCAGAAGCAATTATTGGCAGCATGACTGTCTTTGAAAATGTTTTTTAATTACACGACGATTGACCACGAAGATCAAAAAATGTCAAATTCACTATAATGGAGAATCCTGTTTTTGCAAACAATGCCTGCAGTACCGCAGCCTGCCTCAAACTCCTGTGGCTTTAATGAGAGTGGGAAGTCGTTCTCATCCAATGGCTGCCATGTTTTTGGATGACGTGAGTGATGTCATCACTTTACCATGGTTACCATTACAACATGCCTTACAGTACTCAGTCTGATAACTACTCAAGAGAGTGTCTTTACCATAACAGGACAGTATGAAGGAAGAAACTATTTCTCCAATAGAAATCCTCGATAATGTTTGTAGGCGATGTCATGGCAACGTTGGCTCGCTAAGCTCATGTGCAGAACACGTCATCAGGTCTAACTGATGTCCTGAACTGCCCATGTGCAGAACACGTCATCAGGTCTAACTGATGTCCTGAACTGCCCATGTGCAGAACACGTCATCAGGTCTAACTGATGTCCTGAACTGCCCATGTGCAGAACACGTCATCAGGTCTAAAGGCTGTCCTGAACTGCCCATGTGCAGAACATGTCATCAGGTCTAAAGGCTGTCCTGAACTGCCCATGTGCAGAACACGTCATCAGGTCTAAAGGCTGTCCTGAACTGCCCATGTGCAGAACATGTCATCAGGTCTAAAGGCTGTCCTGAACTGCAGAACACATGTGCAGAACATGTCAGGTCAGGTCCTGAACTGCCCATGTGCAGAACACGTCATCAGAACTGCCCATGTGCAGAACACGTCATCAGGTCTAAAGGCTGTCCTGAACTGCCCATGTGCAGAACACGTCATCAGGTCTAAAGGCTGTCCTGAACTGCCCATGTGCAGAACACGTCATCAGGTCTAAAGGTTGTCCTGAACTGCCCATGTGCAGAACACGTCATCAGGTCTAAAGGCTGTCCTGAACTGCCCATGTGCAGAACACGTCATCAGGTCTAAAGGCTGTCCTGAACTGCCCATGTGCAGAACATGTCATCAGGTCTAACTGATGTCCTGAACTGCCCATGTGCAGAACACGTCATCAGGTCTAAAGGCTGTCCTGAACTGCCCATGTGCAGAACACGTCATCAGGTCTAACTGATGTCCTGAACTGCCCATGTGCAGAACACGTCATCAGGTCTAAAGGCTGTCCTGAACTGCCCATGTGCAGAACACGTCATCAGGTCTAACTGATGTCCTGAACTGCCCATGTGCAGAACACGTCATCAGGTCTAACTGATGTCCTGAACTGCTCATGTGCAGAACACGTCATCAGGTCTAACTGATGTCCTGAACTGCCCATGTGCAGAACACGTCAACGGTCAGAACTGCCCATCGAACCTGATGTCAGAACACGTCATCAGGTCTAACTGCCCATGTGCAGAACATGTCATCAGGTCTAAAGGCTGTCCTGAACTGCCCATGTGCAGAACACGTCATCAGGTCTAACTGATGTCCTGAACTGCCCATGTGCAGAACACGTCATCAGGTCTAAAGGCTGTCCTGAACTGCCCATGTGCAGAACACGTCATCAGGTCTAACTGATGTCCTGAACTGCCCATGTGCAGAACACGTCATCAGGTCTAAAGGCTGTCCTGAACTGCCCATGTGCAGAACACGTCATCAGGTCTAACTGATGTCCTGAACTGCCCATGTGCAGAACACGTCATCAGGTCTAACTGATGTCCTGAACTGCCCATGTGCAGAACACGTCATCAGGTCTAAAGGCTGTCCTGAACTGCCCATGTGCAGAACACGTCATCAGGTCTAACTGATGTCCTGAACTGCCCATGTGCAGAACACGTCATCAGGTCTAACTGATGTCCTGAACTGCCCATGTGCAGAACATGTCATCAGGTCTAACGGTTGTCCTGAACTGCCCATGTGCAGAACACGTCATCAGGTCAATCTTTCCATGTAAAGTAGTTTTTTGTGACCAATTGTTAATTTGTTTTGACATCTTTTTGTTAGGGGGTTTACAGGTACATTTTCCATTTCATATACGTTTATACAACCTGTACTCAAGAGAAGACAACTAAGAAATACATAGAGAGTTTAAATATAAATAATACAATCAGTATAAACAGGAAAATAAAACAAAAAAGAACATTGTCCACCACCCCCAACCCCCTACAGCCAACCCCCTCCAGCCAACCCCCTCCCCACAACCCCATTCCCCCAACCCCCTCCAGCCAACCCCAGCCGATTCCCCCAGCCACCCCATCCAGCCAACCCCCATCCCCAGCCAACCCCTCCAGCCAACCCCATTCCAACCCCTACAGCCAACCCCCATCCCCCAACCCCCAGCCCCCCAGCCCCCTCCAGCCAGCCCCCTACCCCTCCAGCCAACCCCTCCCCGAACAGCCAACCCCATTCCAGCCAACCCCCTCCAGCCAACCACTTCCAGCCAACTCTCCTCCCCAACCCCCTCCAGCCAACCCCCTCCAGCCAACCACTCCAGCCCCCCCCAACCCCCAGCCAACCTCCAGCCAACCACTTCCAGCCAACCCCATCCCCCAACCCCTACAGCCAACCCTCCAGCCAACCACTTCCAGCCCCTCCCCCAACCCCAACCAACCCCCTCCCCCAGCCAACCACCCCCCCAACCCCTCCCAGCCAACCACTGCCAACCACTTCCAGCCAACCCCATCCCAACCCCTCCAGCCAACCACTTCCAGCCGACCCCTCCCCCAACCCTCCAGCCAACCCCATCCCCCAACCCCTCCAGCCAACCACTTCCAGCCAACTCCCAACCCCCAACCCCTCCAGCCAACCACTTCCAGCCAACCCCCCCCCCAACCTCCAGCCAACTGTCTCTACTCCCAACCCCCCAACCCCTCCAGCCAACCACTCTCCAGCCAACCCCCCAGCCAACCACTCCAGCCAAAATGTCTCCACTCCCAACCCCCATTCCAGCCAAAACTCCCATTCCCCAACCCCCCAGCCAACCCCTGTCCCATCCTCCCAACCCCTCCAGCCAACCCCATCCCCCCAACCCCTCCAGCCAAAATGTCTCCACTCCCAACCCCCCCAGCCAACATGTCTCTACCCCCCCAACCCCATCCTCCCAACCCTCCAGCCAACCTTCTCCAGCCAACCCCTCTCCAACCCCTCCAGCCAACATGTCTCCACTCCCAACCCCCTCCAGCCAAAATGTCTCCACTCCCAACCTCCCATTGCCCCCAACCTCCCAACATGTCCCCCCAACCCCCAACCCCTCCAGCAACATGTCTCTACTCCCAACCCCCCAGCAACATGTCTCTTCTCCCAACCCCCAACCTCCTCCAGCAACATGTCTCTACTCCCAACCCTCTAGCCTACATGTGTCTACCCCCAACCCCCCAGCCAACATGTGTCTACTACCCACCCCCTCCAGCCAACATGTCTCTACTCCCAACCCCCAACCCCTCCAGCCAACATGTCTCTACTCCCAACCCTCCAGCCAACATGTCTCTACTCCCAACCCCCCAACAACCCTCCAGCCAACATGTCTCTACTCCCGACCCTCTAGCCTACATGTGTCTACTCCCAACCCCTCCAGCCAACATGTGTCTACCCCCACCCCTCCAGCCAACATGTCTCTACTCCCAACCCCCCAACCTCCTCCAGCCAACCCTCCAGCCAACATGTGTCTACCCCCAACCCCCAACCTCCTCCAGCCAACCCCCAACCTCCTCCAGCTAACCCCCCAACCTCCTCCAGCCAACCCCCCGCAACCCCCTCCAGACCCTCCCAACCCCTCCAGACCCCCCAGACCCCCTTGGTCTGTTTCACAAGCGTTCCAGGAAGTCTCTGATGTTGCACATCTGGGTTCAGAAACTCTGTGATTTTTATGTTACTGCTTTTTTGCCAAAGTATATTTACGGTACTTCGATACGATTGAGTTTTTCAGTCCATATTTATATTTCTTTATTTGTGCGTTTAAAAAAAAATCAGTTTTGTATTTATTACAATTGTTTTTTTTTTCACTCCAAAGTATTGTGTATTAACTTTCCCGCGGTGCCGGGTAATACTGAACGTTTAGACATCGTGGCCGGCAGGTAGCCTCGTGGTTCGATCGTTGGGCCACTTGTTGAATATATTCAGTCGTTCTCCAAATCCTGAAGCTACTTCACCTTGATATGCTGAATTTGGATTTACATTTTGGATTTTGTTTGTTGCACCAAAACTCCCTGTACTGTGTACTTTATATATATATATACTTCATGTCCAGTTTTTCATAACGCTCTCATTGCCACAAATGATATAAGATACTTTTAAAAAAATATACAAAAAATTCAAATGACTTTAAACTTTTATTTATACTCATTAATTTCCCAATACTTCCAGACATGTTGTTGAACTGTATTGTAAAATATGATATATATATATATATATATATATATATATGGGGAGGCAGGGTATAGTGGTTAGAACGTTGACTATAACTGGAAGGTTGCGAGTTCAAACCCCGATGACAACGTAAAATCTGGGTCCCTGAACAGGCAGTTAAGAATAAAATAAGAGGTTGCCTGGTTAAATAAAGGTAAAATAAAATTATATATATAATATATATAATGTGTGTTACAATCATTCAAAGAAGATCACCTATTTTTACTGTGTTTAAAAAATATATTTAAAAAATAATAATCTTTCCTTGAAATCTATATGTGTGAAGATCAGGAATCTGCAACGTTTGGGTATTTTTACCAACTATCTTTACTGCAATATACATAGTTAAAAAACATATTAAAAAAATAATAATCTTTCCTTGAAATCTACAGGAACTGCTGTTTCACCCTAGGTCTCTGTGTAGAGAGTAGGGAGCTGTTTCACCCTAGGTCTCTGTGTAGGGAGTAGGGAGCTGTTTCACCCTAGGTCTCTGTGTAGGGAGCTGTTTCACCCTAGGTCTCTGTGTAGGGAGTAGGGAGCTGTTTCACCCTAGGTCTCTGTGTAGGGAGTAGGGAGCCGTTTCACCCTAGGTCTCTGTGTAGAGAGTAGGGTGCCGTTTCACCCTAGGTCTCTGTGTAGGGAGTAGGGTGCCGTTTCACCCTAGGTCTCTGTGTAGAGAGCACCCTAGGTCTCTGTGTAGAGAGTAGGTCTCTGTGTAGGGAGTAGGGAGCTGTTTCGGTTTCACCCTAGGTCTCTGTGTAGGGCTGTTTCTCCCTAGTCTCTGTAGGGTGGGTGCCGTTTCACCCTAGGTCTCTGTGTAGAGAGTAGGGTGCCGTTTCACCCTAGGTCTCTGTGTAGGAGTAGAGGTCTCTGTGTAGAGAGTAGGGAGCTGTTTCACCCTAGGTCTCTGTGTAGAGGGGGAGCTGTTTCACCCTAGGTCTCTGTGTAGGGAGAGGGTGCCGTTTCACCCTAGGTCTCTGTGTAGGTCTCTGTGTAGGGGGTGCTGTTTCAGGTCTCTGTGTAGGGAGTAGGGTGCCGTTTCACCCTAGGTCTCTGTGTAGAGAGCTGTTTCACCCTAGGTCTCTGAGTAGGGAGTAGGGAGCTGTTTCACCCTAGGTCTCTGTGTAGGGAGTAGGGAGCTGTTTCACCCTAGGTCTCTGTGTAGGGAGTAGGGTGCCGTTTCACCCTAGATCTCTGTGTAGAGAGCCGTTTCACCCTAGGTCTCTGTGTAGGGAGTAGGGTGCCGTTTCACCCTAGGTCTCTGTGTAGAGAGCCGTTTCACCCTAGGTCTCTGTGTAGGGAGTAGGGTGCCGTTTCACCCTAGGTCTCTGTGTAGAGAGCTGTTTCACCCTAGGTCTCTGTGTAGGGAGTAGGGTGCCGTTTCACCCTAGGTCTCTGTGTAGGGAGTAGGGTGCTGTTTCACCCTAGGTCTCTGTGTAGGGAGTAGGGTGCTGTTTCACCCTAGGTCTCTGTGTAGAGAGTAGGGTGCCGTTTCACCCTAGGTCTCGGTGTAGGGAGTAGGGAGCTGTTTCACCCTAGGTCTCTGTGTAGGGAGCTGTTTCACCCTAGGTCTCTGTGTAGGGAATAGTGAGCTGTTTCACCCTAGGTCTCTGTGTAGGAATAGTGAGCTGTTTCACCCTAGGTCTCTGTGTAGGGAGTAGGGAGCTGTTTCACCCTAGGTCTCTGTGTAGGGACTAGGGAGCTGTTTCACCCTAGGTCTCTGTGTAGAGAGTAGGGTGCCGTTTCACCCTAGGTCTCTGTGTAGAGAGTAGGGAGCTGTTTCACCCTAGGTCTCTGTGTAGAGAGTAGGGAGCTGTTTCACCCTAGGTCTCTGTGTAGGGAGTAGGGAGCTGTTTCACCCTAGGTCTCTGTGTAGAGAGTAGGGAGCTGTTTCACCCTAGGTCTCTGTTGAGGAAAACGTCATTTGAATCATCAGTACGGTAAGGGGATCTTGTTATAGTGAAACAGACGGAAACGGCCTGGACAAAAATAAAGAAAACAAACAAAATAACATTTGCAAAAAGATGCAAATTAAGTTTTTTGAAATAAATGATAGTCTGGCTAAGCCAAACATTCTATGTCATAATGTGGCACAATTATTTCCTCTTTTTCATGAATTCTAAAACTTTGTATGTTTTATTGTCAACAGCAATGAGTATTACTGTAATTATTATTATTATGATTATTGTCATGGCTATTACTAATATTAGTGGCAGGCCACTGGGTAACATTGTATGTTGATATCCAAATGAAATCTGTGCAAGATAATGATGAAATGTTTATGAGTTTTAAAAACAAATAAAAAGATAAGACTACCAGGACTGTGTCATTGTGGTGGTTGTTCTGTTAAACACTGAGATTATTGATAATTAATCTAAATCAATTATTCATCTAATCAATCAATTAAAATCAACATGACACCTTTATGTGGGGCGGCAGGTAGGCTAGTGGTTAGAGTGTAGGGGCGGCAGGTAGTCTAGTGGTTAGAGTGTAGGGCGGCAGGTAGCCTAGTGGTTAGAGTGTAGGGGCGGCAGGTAGTCTAGTGGTTAGAGTGTAGGGCGGCAGGTAGCCTAGTGGTTAGAGTGTAGGGGCGGCAGGTAGGCTAGTGGTTAGAGTGAAGGGGGGCAGGTAGCCTAGTGGTTAGAGGCAGGTAGCCTAGTGGTTAGAGGCAGGTAGCCTAGTGGTTAGAGTGTAGGGGAGGCAGGTAGCCTAGTGGTTAGAGGCAGGTAGCCTAGTGGTTAGAGGCAGGTAGCCTAGTGGTTAGAGTGTAGGGGAGGCAGGTAGCCTAGTGGTTAGAGGCAGGTAGCCTAGTGGTTAGAGGCAGGTAGCCTAGTGGTTAGAGGCAGGTAGCCTAGTGGTTAGAGGCAGGTAGCCTAGTGGTTAGAGTGCTGGACTAGTAACCTGAAAGGTTGCTAGATCAAATCCCGTAGCTGACAAGGTAAAAATCTGTCATTCTGCCCCTGAACAAGGCAGTTAACCCGCTGTTCCCTGGTAGGCTGTTATTGTTAATAAGAATTTGTTCTTAACTGACTTGCCTAGTTCAATAAAGGTTAAATAGAAAAAAGATCAACGTGGTTGCTGATTCCGTGTGTCATCAGTAGGCCAACTGGAATACATTTGAAAAACAGAAAAGAAGATTGTTTTGCTGGTGTATTTGGTATGGGCATAAATATAGATAGAGGACTCTAGTGCCCCACAAAAACAGTTTTTTTGCATGGGCAGCACTATTGAGGACTTTCACCATGTTGAAGTAGTCAACTGGGTGGGACTTCCTATGGTTTAAGGGAAAGGATCACATAATTCCATCCAGGTCATCAGGAGGGATCAGCCAATGAATTGTGGTCGTGAGCAAACATTCCATAACTACAGATGGCAGAAACCTTGTCTTTATATCTGTTCAAACAACACCCTCCAGGGGGCAGTATGCACCCTTTCAGTTTGTTTACTAATTCATAGAAGTAGTAGAAGAAGAAAAATGACTACTTCAAAATGGAAGTGGCCTCGATAGCCCTACACAGGCGTCACAATGGGACAGACACAAAGACGCGTCCTCTATCATTTGTGTCCTCTATAATTTGTGTTTGTCTATTGTTGTGAATTAGATGAAGATCAGATCAAATTTGATGACCAATTTATGCAGAAATCCAGGTCATTCCGAAGGGTTCACATACTTTTTTCTTGCCACAGTACATACAGTGTATATACACTGTGCACATAAATCACGGCAAATTGGTTCACGTTTCAGTCGTGTCTCTGGTCACGTTCGCTTTGCGTCAAACAAATGACACCCCGATGCTTAGTTGACAACAGAAACGTCCCACAATGCAGGCGAAGGATACAGGATTAAATTGGTGAAGATCGACTACAGAAACTTACAATCAAAACTCCATGACCTTTTGATCACATGACCATTATATATATATATATATATATATATATTTTTTTTTTAAAAGTTCATCACATGTAGGTGCACGTCGGACCTATACTGCTCTACTGCCGCGACCAGCCGACCACACTGATAGGTGGAGAATCGACACCAAATGAGAACGGATTAATTTGGATTCGTGGTCCAAGTGCGTTGTCCTCTCTTCTAGATTTAATAACAGGATTTTCTACGTTGATCTACCTACTCTTGGGCGGAGTGGGATTTTTTTAGAGAAACATGATACCCTCGTCGGTCCCACTCCCATTCACAAGGGGAGTGGCAGCCTGGCTAGCTGGCTTTAGCCTGGCTAGCTGGCTAAAAAATATAGCATGCTAGCTAGCCTTTTTATGCTTCCCACATCTCCATGTAAAATAATCAGATTCATCATTTTAAAACATATTCCTTGACAAATATTGTTCTAAATATATATGCCATTTAGCTGACGCTTTTATCCAAAGCGACTTACAGTCATGTGTGCATACATTCTACGTATGGGTGGTCCCGGGAATCGAACCCACTACCCTAGCGTTACAAGCGCCATGCTCTACCAACTGAGCCACAGAAGGACCACTTGCCAGTGTAACCTAAAAAAATATCCCAGTTTGATATGCCGCTTGTGTATACAATCCCATTGTGAGGAAAACCCTCCAATTTGATTGGTCTATGACTCACTGAAAACCCTCCAATTTGATTGGTCTGTGACTCACTGAAAATCCTCCTATTTGACTGGTCTGTGACTCACTGAAAACCCTCCAATTTGACTGGTCTGTGACTCACAGAAAACCCTCCTATTTGATTGGTCTATGACTCACTGAAAACCCTCCTATTTGACTGGTCTGTGACTCACTGAAAACCCTCCAATTTGACTGGTCTGTGACTCACTGAAAACCCTCCAATTTGACTGGTCTGTGACTCACTGAAAACCCTCCTATTTGACTGGTCTGTGACTCACTGAAAACCCTCCAATTTGACTGGTCTGTGACTGAAAACTCATTTGACTGGTCTGAAAACCCTCCAATTTGACTGGTCTATGACTCACTGAAAACCCTCTGGTCTGTGACTCACTTGACTGGTCTGTGACTCACTGAAAACCCTCCTATTTGACTGGTCTGTGAAAACTCACTGACTCAAAAACCTCCAATTTGACTGGTCTATGACTCACTGAAAACCCTCCAATTTGACTGGTCTATGAAAACCTCAATTTGACTGGTCTGTGACTCACTGAAAACCCTCCTATTTGACTGGTCTGTGACTCACTGAAAACCCTCCTATGATTTGACTGGTCTGTGACTCACTGAAAACCCTCCTGGTCTGTGACTTGAAAACCCTGGGTCTGTGACTCACTGAAAACCCTCCAATTTGACTGGTCTGTGACTCACTGAAAACCCTCCTATTTGACTGGTCTGTGACTCACTGAAAACCCTCCTATTTGACTGGTCTGTGACTCACTGAAAACCCTCCTATTTGACTGGTCTGTGACTCACTGAAAACCCTCCTATTTGACTGGTCTATGACTCACTGAAAACCCTCCTATTTGACTGGTCTGTGACTCACTGAAAACCCTCCTATTTGACTGGTCTATGACTCACTGAAAACCCTCCAATTTGACTGGTCTATGACTCACTGAAAACCCTCTAATTTGATTGGTCTATGACTCACTGAAAACCCTCTAATTTGACTGGCCTGTGACTCCTTGAGAGTTTTACTGCCATGCAGGGAGAGGTAGGGACATGGAGTTGGTTTGTACCCATGTACATACTGCCATACATCCACCTCTGAGCTGCACTGGAACACAACCGTCATCAGCAATCTATCATATTTATAAGGATGCAAAAAGCTAGCGAGCCAGTGCAGGACCAACTTGATGTCCTTAGCCAATCAGAGGGTGCGTGATCAGCTCGTGTACAGAGTGTGGGGCAAAGTGGGCACCAGTTAATTGTCTGAGATCACAGGCTAAACGAATCACTATCTCCTCATGTGAGGAGAGGTAGATTCAGCACAGCCAGCCAAACATTAACAGATGTGCACATAAACAAGTAGAAATGTGAAAGTGCCCTGCACTTGCCATGCCATTTGTAGTAGAAATTCTCCACACCTATATTTTCAAAATAGAGTTTCATCTTGTTTTGGTCACGGAGAAAAAAGCACATGACGTAGGTTCTACCATTTCACAATAGCCTGTAATCACTAGTTATTACTTCTAAAGCAACAAAAAAAAGTGATTGTTTGGTTTAATGTTTGAACAGTTGCTGAGATTATATTTGGTTATGAATGCAAAATATGCTACGTTGATGAAAAGTCTATTAGGCAGGGATCATCAACTAGATTCAGCCTTGGGACAAAAAAAATTATTGAGTGGATGGTCTGTCGGGTAGGCCGGATTTACAAAGAATTTGTAGACTGCAAAATAACTGCAAGAAGCCCAAACAGATATACTATTTGACTACAAGCATTTCGGTACACCTGCAAAAAATATCTGCTAAATAATATAACACATTTACTAAATTAAAATCACTTGTTGCTGATTTCCTGGTGTTTTTACAGTCTTTTATGTCCAACAATAAAAAATAAAAATAAATGTTTTTTTGCTCAAAAAACTTTGGGGGCAAAATAATTTGGATCTCAAATCTAAAATATTTTTTGATTTGTTTAACACTTTTTTTGGTTACTACCTGATTCCATATGTGTTATTGTCACGCCCTGGTCGAAGTATTTTGTGTTTATCTTCATGTATTTGGTCAGGCCAGGGTGTGACATGGGTTTTTGTATGTGGTGTGTATGTAGTGGGATTGTAGCTTAGTGGGGTGTTCTAGGTAAGTCTATGGCTGTCTGAAGTGGTTCTCAATCAGAGGCAGGTGTTTATCGTTGTCTCTGATTGGGAACCATATTTAGGCAGCCATATTCTTTGGTTGTGTTGTGGGTGATTGTCCTTAGTGTCTTGACGTCCTTATTCTGTGTTAGTTTGCACCAGTTTAGGCTGTTTTGGTTTTCATTACGTTTATTGTTTTGTTGAGTTTTTGTATTGATTTGTGTTACGTTTGTTTTATTAAACATGGATCGCAATATACACGCTGCAGTTTGGTCCGACTTTCCTTCACCATTAGAAAACCGTTACAGAATCACCCACCACAAACGGACCAAGCAGCGTGTTAGCAGGCAGGAGCCACAGGAGAGGCAACTGAAGCAGCAGCAGCTGCAATGGGAGAGGCTGCACCACCTGGAGAAATGGACATGGGAGGAAGAACTGGACGGTAAAGGACCCTGGGCTCAGCCTGGAAAATATCGCCGACCCCAAGGAAGAACTAGAGGCGGAGAGGCGCTGGTATGAAGGGGCAGCATAGCGACGCGGATGGAAGCCGGAGAGTCAGCCCCAAAAATGTATTGGGGGGGTGGCTCACAGGGAGTATGGCTATGCCAGGTAGGAGACCTGCGCAAACTCCCTGTGCTTACCGGGGGGCTAGAGAGACCGGGCAGGCACCGTGTTATGCAGTGGTGCGCACGGTGTCCCCAGTGCGGGTGCATAGCCTGGTGCGGTATATTCCAGCTCCGCTTATCGGCCGAGCTAGATTGAGTGTCGAGCCAAATGCCATGAAGCCGGCTCTACGCATCTGGTCCCCAGTGCGTCTCCTTGGGCCGGCTTACATGGCACCAGCCTTGCGCTCGGTGTCTCCGGTTCGCCTGCATAGCCCAGTGCGGGCTATTCCACCTCGCCGCACTGGCAGGGCGACCAAGAGTATTCAACCAGGTAAGGTTGGGCAAGAGCTCCAGTGCACCTGCACGGTCCGGTCTATCCAGTACCACCTCCACACCCCAGCCCTCCGGTAGCAGCTCCCCGCACCAGGCTTCCTGTGCGTGTCCTCGGTCCAGTAACACCAGTACCAGCACCACGCATCAGGCCTACAGTGCGCCTCGCCTCTCCTGCGATGTCGGAGTCTCCCGCCTGTCCAGCACTGTCGGAGCCTTTCTCCTCTCCTGCGCTACCGGAGTCTCCTGTCTGTTCAGTGCAGCCAGAGCTGCCAGCCTGCATGGAGCAGTCAGAACTGCCAGCCTGCATGGAGCAGTCAGAACTGCCAGCCTGCATGGAGCAGTCAGAGCTGCCAGCCTGCATGGAGCAGTCAGAGCTGCCAGCCTGCATGGAGCAGTCAGAGCTGCCAGTCTGCAAGGAGCTGCCAGTCTGCAAGGAGCTGCCAGTCTGCAAGGAGCTGCCAGTCTGCAAGGAGCTGCCAGTCTGCACAGAGCCGCCAGAGCTGTCAGCCTACATGGAGCAGCCAGAGCCGCCAGTCAGCGTGGAGCAGTCAGAGCCGCCAGTCAGCATGGGTCAGCCAGATTCTTCCAGATCTGCCAGTCAGCCAGGCTCTTCCAGATCTGCCAGTCAGCCAGGCTCTTCCAGATCTGCCAGTCAGCCAGACTCTTCCAGATCTGCCAGTCAGCCGGGATCTGCTAGAACTGCCAGTCAGCCAGGATCTGCCAGTCGGCCAGGATCTGGTAGATCCATCAACCTGCCTGAGCTTCCTCTCACTCCTGAGCTTCCTCTCACTCCTGAGCTTCCTCTCACTCCTGAGCTTCCTCTCACTCCTGAGCTTCCTTTCACTCCTGAGCTTCCTTTCACTCCTGAGCTTCCTTTCACTCCTGAGCTCTTTTCACTCCTGAGCTTCCTTTCCTCCTGAGTTCCCGTCCCGATCTCAGTCCCGATCTGCTCAGTCTAGTGGGGTTCTGGGTGAGGACTAGTAGGCCATGGTTGGCGGCGAGGGTGGACTATCCAGGGACGCAAGGAGAGGGGACTAAGACATTAACTGAGTGGGGACCACGTCCCGCGCCGGAGCCGCCACCATGGACAGACGCCCACCCGGACCCTCCCTATTGATTTGAGGTGCGTTTGGGAGTCCGCACCTTAGAGGGGGGGGTTCTGTCACGCCCTGGTCAAAGTATTTTGTGTTTATCTTCATGTATTTGGTCCGACTCTCCTTCACCATTAGAAAACCGTTACAGTTATTTCATAGTTTTGATGTCTTCGGTATTGTTCTACAATGTAGAAAAAAGTCAAAATAAAGAAAACCCCCTGAATGAGTAGGTGTTCTAAAACTGTTGACCGGTGCTGTACCTACATGTTTCAAGCAGACCACCATAGTCCCTGTGCCCAAGATACCGAATGTAACCTTTTTTTATTTTCCCTTTATTTAACTAGGCAAGTCAGTTAAGAACAAATTCTTATTTTCAATGACTGCCTAGGAACAGTGGGTTAGCTGGTCTAGGAACAGTGGGTTAACTGGTCTAGGAACAGTGGGTTAACTGGTCTAGGAACAGTGGGTTAACTTCCTGTTCAGGGGCAGAACGACAGATTTGTACCTTGTCAGCTCGGGGGTTTGAACTTGCAACCTTCCGGTTACGAGTCCAACGCTCTAACCACTAGGCTACCCTGCCTAAATGTCAACTGCTCTGTAGCACTCACGTTGGTAGCCATGAAGTGCTTTGAAAGGCTGGTCATAGCTCATGCCACTCCAATTCGCATACCGCCCCAACAGATCTACAGACGACACCATCTCAATCGCGCTCCACACTGCCCTATCCAACCTGGACAATGCTGTTCATTTACTACAGCTCAGCGTTCAACACCATAGTGCCCTCAAAGCTCATCACTAAGCTAAGGACGCTGGGACTTCACACCTTCCTCTGCAACTGGATTCTGGACTTCCTGACGGACCGATCCCCAGGTGGTGAGGATAGGCAACCACACGACTGTGAGGCTGATCCTCAACACTGGGGCCCCTCAGGGGTGCATGCTTAATCCTGTACTTCCTGTTCACCCATGACTGCGTGGCCAGGCACGACTCCAGCCCCATCATAAAGTTTGCAAACGACACAACAGTGGTAGGCCTGATCACCGACAACGATGAGACAGTGCCAGGACAACAACCTCTCCCTCAATGTGTGCAAGACAAAAGGAGCTGATCGTGGACTTTGTTTTAGACCGCTGCTACTCGCTGTTTATTATCTATGCATAGCCACTTTACAAATTACCTCGATTAACCTGTACACCCACATTGACTCTGTACCGGTACCCCCTGTATATAGCCTCCACATTGACTCTGTACCGGTACCCCATGTATATAGCCTCCATATTGACTCTGTACCGTAATACCCTGTATATAGCCTCCACATTGACTCTGTACCGGTACCCCCTGTATATAGCCTCCACATTGACTCTGTACTGGTACCCCCTGTATTTAGCCTCGTTATTGACTCTGTACCGGTACCCCCTGTATATAGCCTCCACATTGACTCTGTACAGGTACCCCCTGTATATAGCCTCCACACTGACTCTGTACCGGTACCCCCTGTATATAGCCTCCACATTGACTCTGTACCGGTACCCCCTGTATATAGCCTCCACATTGACTCTGTACTGGTACCCCTGTATATAGCCTCCACATTGACTCTGTACTGGTACCCCCTGTATATAGCCTCCACATTGACTCTGTACTGTACCCCCTGTATATAGCCTCCACATTAACTCTGTACTGGTATGTATAGCCTCCACATTGACTCTGTACCGGTACCCCTGTATATAGCCTCCACATTGACTCTGTACTGGTACCCCTGTATACAGCCTCCACATTGACTCTGTACTGGTACCCCCTGTATATAGCCTCCACATTGACTCTGTACCGGTACCCCTGTATATAGCCTCCACATTGACTCTGTACTGGTACCCCCTGTATATAGCCTCCACATTGACTCTGTACCGGTACCCCCTGTATATAGCCTCCACATTGACTCTGTACTGGTACCCCTGTATATAGCCTCCACATTGACTCTGTACTGGTACCCCTGTATATAGCCTCCACATTGACTCTGTACTGGTACCCCTGTATATAGCCTCCACATTGACTCTGTACTGGTACTCCCTGTATATAGCCTCCACATTGACTCTGTACCGGTACCCCCTGTATATAGCCTCCACATTGACTCTGTACCGGTACCCCCTGTATATAGCCTCCACATTGACTCTGTACTGGTACCCCCTGTATACAGCCCCGTTATTGTTATGTAAATGTATTGTGTTACTTTTAGATTGATTAGAATTATTTTATTTTGTAAATATTGTTTTAACTTCTTATTTATTTCTTGAAATGCATTGTTGGTTGAGTGCTTGTAAGTAAGCATGTGACAAATCAAATTTGATTGACTTTATTGAGCTATAACATTGGGTGTAATTGACTAGTTAAATTGTAACACTTCTTGAAGGTAAACCAAACTGTATTTTATGGTTTAAATGGGTTTTAAATCCCTGGTCGGGTTTTTATACTATAGTCTCCACAGCTGCTGTCCCCACTCTCACCTCCTGGTTGTGTGTGTGTGTGTGTGTGTGTGTGTGTGTGTGTGTGTGTGTGTGTGTGTGTGTTGCTTGCATGTGGACCTTGGTATCTGAGTGGAAATGATTTAACAGAATTCTCCCCTTTAGCTACTTTTAATTATGGCCGTGGTTTCCTGTAATCTAAGTGACGTCCCAAATGTTACCCTGTTCGTTTTATAGTGCACTTATTTTGACCAGGACCCATGACGTTGTTATTAAGCACATATTCCCATATAAGAGAATGTTGGACTATTCCGACGTTCTGACATTATTTGATCCCCTCTGGAATGTTGACTGCGGACTACAAGCACTAGCAGCTGGTTTTAAAAACGTTGTTTTCTCTTTCTCTTAATGCCGTTGTAGGCCTGTAGTTTTTGTGGTATCGTTTTATATAATGGTACGGACTACAGACATAGCTCAATTATCTGAGGTGTATCCTACAAAACAAGCTAGATCTACTCTGGGTTTTTATGAAGCTAGCCAGCTTAAGTGAGCTTCACATTCCTGCTCAGACTTCACCCGTAGCCTACTACGACGGTAGATACTTCTCCTCCCCCTGCAGGCTGGGCAACTGCCGTGTGAATGCACACATGACTGTAAGTCGCTTTGGATAAAAGCGTCTGCTAAATGGCATATATTATTATTATTATTAATGTTCCACATCAGCCTGGTATCACATACTAGACGTAACATAGTAAACGTAAATGCAAGGACACTCAAATTAGTATGATATGTTACGTTTGGTATGGTTTCATAAGACAGAAGGTTACTTAAGGCAAAAACGAAAGGAGGGTGCTATAACGCGAATGTATAGCAACCCAAAGATTGCGTGTTCGACTCTGACAAATTTAGCTTAAAATCTGAAAAATCAGATTTTATTTGATTAATAATAAAAAATAAATAACTAATTATATTTTCACAAAAGTACTGCACCGGGCCTTTAATAGTCCTGTATTAGAGGATCGATATAGCCGTCTGTAGAGCCAGCACTGGCAAAAATATTCTCGGACCGATATAGCCGTCTGTAGAGCCAGCATTGGCAAAAAGAAGATCAAGACGTGTATGAGTGGATGGTCGGGGGCTCGTTGTTGATGTGCCGACCCCCCCCTCGTGTGAACACGCACGCACTCAATTCTTCATTGCTGCGACTTGCTTGCTTGTTGAGTTTTCTGCTCTATACTCCGTTGTCAGTTTAGCCTACATTTCACTGAGCTTCGTAGCAGAAAGCATTTTTTATTTGTGTCCTTTAATCGCGGGGGAGGCACTAGTAATGTCTGCTTTTCGGTTTGGCTATTTGTTTCAAGTGTATTAAGTCTATAAATAAATCTCTTGGCCAAAATTCGTTTATCTTTCCCATGTCTTAGTAGTTGTTCTGAAATGCTTATTGCTTTCCTGCTTTCCTCTATATTTAATATAACACACATACATTAATTATTCATTTCGTCCTGACCTGAAGTTTTGTTCTAGAGAAGGTATTTCACTCTGATGTGTGCCACAGAAAGTATTTGACTCTAGCCACAAAATTAGGGAACTTGGAAGGGGGGCCTGAGTAGTCCTATAACTCCATTCCTGTTCGATTCAGAGTCTAGAGGCATGAATCACAATGGAAATTAGCTATTGTAAGGCTGGTTGTCAAGCTATTGTCAGTCTGGTTGTCAGGCTGGTTGTCAGGCTGGTTGTCAAGCTATTGTCAGGCTGGCTGTCAGGCTGGTTGTCAAGCTATTGTCAGTCTGGTTGTCAGGCTGGTTGCCAGGCTGGTTGTCAGGATGGTTGTCAAGCTATTGTCAGGCTGGTTGTCAGGCTGGTTGCCAGGCTGGTTGTCAGGCTGGTTGTCCAACTATTGTCAGGCTGGCTGTCAGGCTGGTTGTCAAGCTATTGTCAGGCTGGTTGTCAGGCTGGTTGTCAGGCTGGTTGTCAAGCTATTGTCAGGCTGGTTGTCAGGCTGGTTGTCAAGCTATTGTCAGGCTGGTTGTCAGGCTGGTTAATGTGAAGCATGTCTGTTAACCCACCCCACCTACTCAGCCAATCAGGAGCCGCTACTGCGTTGAGGCGGTTGCACACTGCATCTGTTTAACTAAATCGTACCTGCTAAATAGTACGCGGTGAATAGTAAATAGTATGCAGTTTAAGTATGTAGTACGCTAGAATGGGTGTTCGGACACCGCCAATGGTACAAAGTTTCATTTGACAGAAAGGTGCGTGACTACTCCCTCGTGTGGCGATAATAATGGCTTTAGTTTACAAGCGTCTTATTTTTTTGTAACTCTTCGGATGCCTCTCTCTCGGGGCTGTAGCCTACGCAGCTAAAACGATTTAACAAGGTTTCTAGTGTATGATGGTCATTCTTTGATTTCGTTTATAATTATCGTTTGATCGCTGAGGCTTTATTTTATTTTTTTTTTCAACGGGAAATAGTTTAATGTTGATGACGTTCCATTTATTTTCTCGGTTGAACCGGTGAGCGGGGCAGGAGCCTCCTCTTTTGAGCTGTCAACCTGGCTTCCTGTTCCTACAACATTATAAAACGAGGACATTTATTGTTTTTGACAAAGTAATTGTTGTTCGTCATATTGATTTCTGCGTAAACTGAAACGTTTTTTTTGGATCGAATACTGAGGATATCGGCCTTTTTTCCCACCAAGGACCGACATGGATTTCCATCGCTCGGTTCCAGGCTTACACGGGATATCAGTTGTCTTTCTCCTAAAAGCTAAAGCTATTCTTTGATTTATCTATCGGTGAGTAGGACATTATTGTTTTCATATCATAACGGCTATAAAGACTATGAGCTGGTGTTTAGTTTCTGTCGTTGCGTTTCATTCGTCTGGTAACTGGAGAACCATGGCATCTTGGTGAGGCTTCACTGTTTACATTCTGTAGCTGTCTGGTGTGCGGATCCCGGCTGAGTATCTGGATCCGGATCCCGGCTGAGTATCTGGATCCGGATCCCGGCTGAGTATCTGGATCCGGATCCCGGCTGAGTATCTGGATCCGGATCCCGGCTGAGTATCTGGATCCGGATCCCGGCTGAGTATCTGGATCCGGATCCCGGCTGAGTATCTGGATCCGGATCCCGGCTGAGTATCTGGATCCAGATACCGACGGACCACCTGATCTATTCATATGTACTAGCACCGGTAGTTGTATTCCATTAGTAACCATGCAAATTGGTACATGTTACAATATACTGTCTTCAGAATACAGTATATTGTATTATCATGTGAGGCATGTTGGAACAGTAACATCTACTACTAGCCCATTTAACTGCTAAATGGGTCCTTCTCACGAAACTTCCTCTTGAGTAACTGAGAATAGGATCTGTACTTATCTATTTCACAATTATTATTATTATGCTTTTCATCAGATATTATGCATTTTACCAACATTTTCACCAAAATCTTATCACCATAACAGTTTTCAAAGTCCCCCAAAAGTTATAAACAAATCAATATTTCTTATATATTTTTTTAACATTGCTCCCCTAATGAAAAGGCCTGAGTTAAACACAACACTGAAAATAAAAATATTACAAATGAAATGACGCAATTATTAGCAAATTAAATCAGACTTTTTCCCAATTTGAGCTGTTTAGCCGTTTCTGTAAGGAGAAGGCCAAGTGGGGTAACGGGGGGTGTTAGAGAATAAGAACCTAATTCTGAAGGCATCTAAATTAATTAACTTAACTTGTGCTCATCTAAGAACTACTCCTCTCGACTCATCATGGTTGAATAAAACTTTATTTAAAAACTGAGTTTTTACAAGGAACTTGCAAACGGTGTTACATAATGAGACATCTATCCATTTGTATGTAATGAATATTATAGTTTAGTGTAAACTTCAACTAGTATATACGTTTTTATGATTTATGGAGAAATTACAGCAACATTTAATCCGGACACATTTCGGTAAAGAGAATTTGAGGTGAAAATGTACAATGTCTTTAAAATAAGACACAATCTGGAAAAACTAGACCTCTTAGTCCTCAGAATCAAAGTTGATTTTTGCAGATGCGTCATGATTTTGTCACTTAATTTGCTACAGACATTTTAAAACTGGTTTCATGAGAATCACCCAAATAGAGCTATCAGCTGATCAGTGAAAGGCCATTCTGTAACCTGTCTAGTCAAGATACTGTCCATTACCTTGTAACACATCTAATATACAGGGGTACTATACTATCTAATATACAGGGGTACTATACTATCTAATATACAGGGGTACTATACTATCTAATATACAGGGGTACTATACTATCATCTATTATACAGGGGTACTATACTATCTAATATACAGGGGTACTCTACTATCTATTATACAGGGGTACTATGCTATCTAATATACAGGGGTACTCTACTATCTATTATACAGGGGTACTATACTATCTATTATACAGGGGTACTCTACAATCTATTATACAGGGGTACTATACTATCATCTAATATACAGGGGTACTCTACTATCTATTATACAGGGGTACTATACTATCTAATATACAGGGGTACTATACTATCTATTATACAGGGGTACTATACTATCATCTATTATACAGGGGTACTATACTATCTAATATACAGGGGTACTATACTATCTATTATACAGGGGTACTATACTATCTAATATACAGGGTACTATACTATCTAATATACAGGGGTACTATACTATCTAATATACAGGGTACTATACTATCTAATATACAGGGGTACTATACTATCATCTATTATACAGGGGTACTATACTATCTAATATACAGGGGTACTCTACTATCTATTATACAGGGGTACTATACTATCTAATATACAGGGGTACTCTACAATTTATTATACAGGGGTACTATACTATCATCTAATATACAGGGGTACTCTACTATCTATTATACAGGGGTACTATACTATCTAATATACAGGGGTACTCTACTATCTATTATACAGGGGTACTATACTATCTAATATACAGGGGTACTCTACTATCTATTATACAGGGGTACTCTACTATCTATTATACAGGGGTACTCTAGTATCTAATATACAGGGATACTATACTATCATCTAATATCCAGGGGTACTCTACTATCATCTATTATACAGGGGTACTATACTATCTAATATACAGGGGTACTATACTATCTATTATACAGGGTACTATACTATCTAATATACAGGGGTACTATACTATCATCTATTATACAGGGTACTCTACTATCATCTAATATACAGGGTACTCTACTATCATCTATTATACAGGGGTACTATACTATCATCTATTATACAGGGGTACTATACTATCATCTATTATACAGGGGTACTCTACTATCATCTAATATACAGGGGTACTCTACTATCATCTAATATACAGGGGTACTCTACTATCATCTAATATACAGGGGTACTATACTATCTAATATACAGGGGTACTCTACTATCATCTATTATACAGGGGCACTATACTATCTAATATACAGGGGTACTATACTATCTATTATACAGGGGTACTATACTATCTAATATACAGGGGTACTATACTATCATCTATTATACAGGGGTACTATACTATCTAATATACAGGGGTACTATACTATCTATTGTACAGGGGTACTCTACTATCATCTATTATACAGGGTACTATACTATCTAATATACAGGGTACTATACTATCTAATATACAGGGTACTATACTATCTAATATACAAGGGTACTATACTATCTAATATACAGGGGTACTATACTATCTAATATACAGGGTACTATACTATCATCTATTATACAGGGGTACTATACTATCTAATATACAGGGGTACTCTACTATCTATTATACAGGGTACTATACTATCTAATATACAGGGTACTCTACAATTTATTATACAGGGGTACTATACTATCATCTAATATACAGGGGTACTCTACTATCTATTATACAGGGGTACTATACTATCTAATATACAGGGGTACTCTACAATTTATTATACAGGGGTACTATACTATCATCTATTATACAGGGGTACTATACTATCTAATATACAGGGGTACTCTACTATCTATTATACAGGGGTACTCTACTATCTATTATACAGGGGTACTCTAGTATCTAATATACAGGGATACTATACTATCATCTAATATCCAGGGGTACTCCACTATCATCTATTATACAGGGGTACTATACTATCTAATATACAGGGGTACTATACTATCTATTATACAGGGGTACTATACTATCTAATATACAGGGGTACTATACTATCATCTATTATACAGGGGTACTCTACTATCATCTAATATACAGGGGTACTCTACTATCATTTATTATACAGGGGTACTATACTATCATCTATTATACAGGGGTACTATACTATCATCTATTATACAGGGGTACTCTACTATCATCTAATATACAGGGGTACTCTACTATCATCTAATATACAGGGGTACTCTACTATCATCTAATATACAGGGGTACTATACTATCTAATATACAGGGGTACTCTACTATCATCTATTATACAGGGGCACTATACTATCTAATATACAGGGGTACTATACTATCTATTATACAGGGGTACTCTACTATCATCTATTATACAGGGTCACTATACTATCTAATATACAGGGGTACTATACTATCTATTATACAGGGGTACTATACTATCTAATATACAGGGGTACTATACTATCATCTATTATACAGGGGTACTATACTATCTAATATACAGGGGTACTATACTATCTATTGTACAGGGGTACTCTACTATCTAATATACAGGGGTACTCTACTATCTAATATACAGGGGTACTCTACTATCATCTATTATACAGGGGTACTATACTATCTAATATACAGGGGTACTATACTATCATCTATTATACAGGGGTACTATACTATCTAATATACAGGGTTACTCTACTATCTATTATACAGGGGTACTATACTATCTATTATACAGGGGTACTCTACTATCATCTAATATACAGGGGTACTCTACTATCATCTATTATACAGGGGTACTCTACTATCATCTATTATACAGGGGTACTATACTATCATCTATTATACAGGGGTACTCTACTATCATCTATTATACAGGGGTACTCTACTATCTATTATACAGGGGTACTATACTATCATCTATTATACAGGGGTACTCTACTATCATCTATTATACAGGGGTACTCTACTATCTATTATACAGGGGTACTATACTATCATCTATTATACAGGGGTACTCTACTATCATCTATTATACAGGGGTACTATACTATCTAATATACAGGGGTACTCTACTATCATCTATTATACAGGGGTACTATACTATCTATTATACAGGGGTACTATACTATCTAATATACAGGGGTACTCTACTATCATCTATTATACAGGGGTACTCTACTATCATCTATTATACAGGGGTACTCTACTATCTAATATATAGGGGTACTATACGATCTAATATACAGGGGTACTCTACTATCATCTATTATACAGGGGTACTCTACTATCATCTATTATACAGGGGTACTATACTATCATCTATTATACAGGGGTACTATACTATCTAATATACAGGGGTACTATACTATCATCTATTATACAGGGGTACTCTACTATCTAATATACAGGGGTACTCTACTATCTAATATACAGGGGTACTCTACTATCTAATATACAGGGGTACTCTACTATCTAATATACAGGGGTACTCTACTATCTAATATACAGGGGTACTCTACTATCATCTATTATACAGGGGAACTATACTATCATCTATTATACAGGGGTACTATACTATCATCTATTATACAGGGGTACTATACTATCTAATATACAGGGGTACTATACTATCTAATATACAGGGGTACTATACTATCATCTATTATACAGGGGTACTATACTATCATCTATTATACAGGGGTACTCTACTATCTAATATACAGGGGTACTATACTATCATCTATTATACAGGGGTACTATACTATCATCTATTATACAGGGGTACTATACTATCTAATATACAGGGGTACTATACTATCATCTATTATACAGGGGTACTATACTATCTAATATACAGGGGTACTCTACTATCTAATATACAGGGGTACTATACTATCTAATATACAGGGGTACTCTACTATCTATTATACAGGGGTACTATACTATCATCTAATATACAGGGGTACTCTACTATCTATTATACAGGGGTACTCTACTATCTAATATACAGGGGTACTATACTATCATCTATTATACAGGGGTACTATACTATCATCTATTATACAGGGGTACTCTACTATCTAATATACAGGGGTACTCTACTATCTAATATACAGGGGTACTATACTATCTAATATACAGGGGTACTCTACTGTCTAATATACAGGGGTACTCTACTATACTAATATGTCCAGTCGTTAATCAACTATAAATAGCTCTCTAAGGTCTGTCAGCGAATGACATAATAGGACAAATGAATTGCACTTTGTGCAGCCATTCTACCATTACAACTCTCAACACAAGTATGTTGAAATCTGAGCTGAGGTTAGTGGTGGATAGTATACCATATTTTATGATATACCGGTGTTGATGCAGGGACCGGTTTGGGTTTTAACTTTACCTTTACCTATACCTATCTACAGCGCTTTCTCTCGGTGCCACTTTCCACACAGACCTAACCACGCCCCCTGTCACCCGAGGAGCGCATTTGATGTTCCTCAACCACAGACACCTGCGTTCAGTCTCTGCCTGGTCAATAATGCAGCACACGCAACGATGCTGTTTTCACTTTGCTTCTCGATATAAATCCTCCAGCGTTCTATAATGACACTATCGGTTTGTGTCATGCATTAGCAAACAGCGAGTCTGTCTTTTCTTAGCAAGTTGTCCTAAATCTTATGAGATGCTAATTGTTAGCCGCTAATGCTAATAGCTAGCTAGCTAATAAATGGACTGAGTAAGAGCAAACGCAGCTAGCTAATACAGGTTGATAATACCAGTGATGGTGTGTAGACCGAAATCAGCATGTTGTTTGTGCAACAATATCTTCTAAATCAAATAGGAATTTGCAGAGCAAGAATATGTTAGCGACATGAAGTAGCTATGAGAAAACATGCAATGTAGCCAAAGCTTATAGGGTCCCCTAGGAAACACTTATCAACACTTTAGTTCCTACCATCACAATAACTCCTCCCTGGCATTTTCATTCGTTGTCATCTCAAACAACACTGTATTCAAAGTGCCCACTATTATATTATAACTATTTAATTAGAATAGTAATTCTATTTCCATGATTCCAACAGTTTTGTGCTAATTGGCAAGTATGTTACTGACCTGTAGTTGTATGTTACTGATCTGTAGTTGTATGTTACTGATCTGTAGTTGTATGTTACTGACCTGTAGTTGTATATTACTGACCTGTAGTTGTATGTTACTGACCTGTAGTTGTATATTACTGACCTGTAGTTGTATGTTACTGACCTGTAGGTGTATATTACTGACCTGTAGTTGTATATCACTGACCTGTAGTTGTATGTTACTGACCTGTAGTTGTATATTACTGACCTGTAGTTGTATATCACTGACCTGTAGTTGTATATTACTGACCTGTAGTTGTATATTACTGACCTGTAGTTGTATATTACTGACCTGTAGTTGTATATTGCTGACCTGTAGTTGTATATTACTGACCTGTAGTTGTATATTACTGACCTGTAGTTGTATATTACTGACCTGTAGTTGTATGTTACTGACCTGTATGTTACTGACCTGTATGTTACTGACCTGTAGTTGTATATTACTGACCTGTAGTTGTATATTACTGACCTGTAGTTGTATGTTACTGACCTGTAGTTGTATGTTACTGACCTGTAGTTGTATATCACTGACCTGTAGTTGTATGTTACTGACCTGTATATTACTGACCTGTATGTTACTGACCTGTAGTTGTATATTACTGACCTGTAGTTGTATATTACTGACCTGTATGTTACTGACCTGTAGTTGTATATTACTGACCTGTAGTTGTATGTTACTGATCTGTAGTTGTATGTTACTGACCTGTAGTTGTATGTCACTGACCTGTAGTTGTATATTACTGACCTGTAGTTGTATGTTACTGACCTGTATGTTACTGACCTGTATGTTACTGACCTGTAGTTGTATGTTACTGATCTGTAGTTGTATGTTACTGACCTGTAGTTGTATGTTACTGATCTGTAGTTGTATGTTACTGACCTGTAGTTGTATGTTACTGACCTGTATGTTACTGACCTGTATGTTACTGACCTGTAGTTGTATGTTACTGATCTGTAGTTGTATGTTACTGATCTGTAGTTGTATGTTACTGACCTGTATGTTACTGACCTGTATGTTACTGACCTGTAGTTGTATGTTACTGATCTGTAGTTGTATGTTACTGATCTGTAGTTGTATGTTACTGACCTGTATGTTACTGACCTGTATGTTACTGATCTGTAGTTGTATGTTACTGACCTGTAGTTGTATATTACTGATCTGTAGTTGTATGTTACTGACCTGTAGTTGTATATTACTGACCTGTAGTTGTATATTACTGACCTGTAGTTGTATGTTACTGACCTGTAGTTGTATGTTACTGACCTGTAGTTGTATGTTACTGACCTGTATGTTACTGACCTGTATGTTACTGATCTGTAGTTGTATGTTACTGACCTGTAGTTGTATATTACTGATCTGTAGTTGTATGTTACTGACCTGTAGTTGTATGTTACTGACCTGTAGTTGTATATTACTGACCTGTAGTTGTATGTTACTGACCTGTAGTTGTATATTACTGACCTGTAGTTGTATGTTACTGACCTGTAGTTGTATGTTACTGACCTGTAGTTGTATGTTACTGACCTGTAGTTGTATGTTACTGACCTGTAGTTGTATATTACTGACCTGTAGTTGTATGTTACTGACCTGTAGTTGTATGTTACTGACCTGTAGTTGTATGTTACTGACCTGTAGTTGTATGTTACTGACCTGTAGTTGTATGTTACTGACCTGTAGTTGTATGTTACTGACCTGTAGTTGTATATCACTGACCTGTAGTTGTTTCCAGTGTGGAGCCCCTCCTACCTGAGTCGGGGATAGAGGCGGACATCGAGGTCAAGAGCATCCTCTCTTCAGACTCTGATACCTTCTACCAGCTGTAAACGAGCCCATCACTCTGAGGTGAATACACACACACACACACACACACACACACACACACACACACACACTGTAGTTGTACACACACACACTCGCTCTCTGTCTGTCTGTCTGTCTGTCTGTCTGTCTGTCTGTCTGTCTGTCTGTCTGTCTGTCTGTCTGTCTGTCTGTCTGTCTGTCTGTCTGTCTGTCTGTCTGTCTGTCTGTAGTTGTCTTCTGTCCTGTCTGTCTGTCTGTGTTGTCTGTCTGTCTGTCTGTCTGTCTGTCTGTCTGTCTGTCTGTGTTACTGTCTGTCTGTCTGTCCTGTCTGTCTGTCTGTCTGTCTGTCTGTTACTGATCTGTCTGTCTGTCTGTCTGTCTGTCTGTCTGTCTGTAGTCTGTCTGTCTGTCTGTCTGTCTGTCTGTTACTGTCTGTAGTTGTCTGTTACTGACCTGTCTGTCTGTCTGTTGTCTGTCTGTCTGTCTGTCTGTCTGTCTGTCTGTCTGTCTGTCTGTCTGTCTGTCTGTCTGTCTGTCTGTCTGTCTGTCTGTCTGTCTGTCTGTCTGTCTGTCTGTCTCTTTACATTTAAGTCATTTAGCAGACGCTCTTATCTGAGCGACTTACAAATTGGTGCATTCACCTTATGTCTCTCACTATTTGTCTGTCTCTTTGTCTGTTTGCCTGTCTGTCTCTCCCCCTCTCTCTCTCTGTCTGTCTCACCTCTCCCCCTCTCTCTCTATATGTCTGTCTCTCCTCCCCCCTCTCTGTCTCTCGCTGTCTTCTCCCTCTCTCACTCTCTGTCTTTCTCTCACTCTCCCCCTCTCTCTCTATATGTCTGTCTCTCACTCTCCCCCTCTCTGTCTGTCTGTCTGTCTGTCTGTCTGTCTGTCTGTCTGTCTGTCTGTCTGTCTGTCTGTCTGTCTCTCTGTCTCTCTGTCTCTCTGTCTCTCTTTCTCTCTCTCTTTCTCTCTGTGTTTGTGTGCATGTATGTGTGTGAAGCTGGGCATCAGGTTACTGCTGTGATTTCCAGTCTCAGTCAGTCAGTACCCTGGGAGTTTCCACAGTGTATTCACCAGTGACTCAGCATGTGAATGTGTGTATAGTATTAGTATCACGAACAGTATATAACCAAATATGAGATATCTTCACATCCACTGTGGAGAGGTTGTGTTCATTTGTTGAAGGTTACAGTCGTAACTTACTTTCACAACTTTACATTTACATTACATTTAAGTCATTTAGCAGACGCTCTTATCCAGAGCGACTTACAAATTAGACAGTAATGTTGATCTTTAACTTAGACTTAGACACAAAACCTTTAGATAGTCAATGGTATTTCTAGCGTGATCATGTTGTGGGAAATTATGACTGGGAGATCCCTCCCCAGTGTGGAGGAGGTAGGGTGTTGGGTAACGTGAATTTGTAATTCTGATCCCCTTGTCTCCTCTATCCAGGGGCTTCCCAGTGAGTGACTGGGCAGCATTTGGTACCGCCCTAGGGAGATTATGTTTACTGGGGGGTTAGGATGTCTGGAGACATATACAAATGTATATGCAGGATATTGTGGGAATTTCTGACTGTTTAGTGAAGGAATAGGCAACTCCCCTTTTTGTAGTCCCGTGGATAAAAAAATAAAATAAAATAATAATAATTAATATATATATTATTCGTAAAGTATTCAGACCTCTTGACTGTTTTCCACATTTTGTTACGTTACAGCCTTGTTCTAAAATGGATTAAATACTTTTATTTCCTCATCAATCTACACACAATACCCCACAATTGAAAGCGAAAACAGGTTTTCGAGAAATTGAGCAAGGAAGATGTTTCTACAACTTGATTTGTAAGGTAGACATATCGCCTGTGTAAGGGTACTAGGGTTTAGTGTGTTGGCTTTCTTTAGTTCAGATCCAGGTGCTTCCCAGTGAGTGAGTCATGAGCTGTTATTTCTCTGAATGGAAATGTATCTACATGTGACCACAGAGTCTTGTGTAAACAGTCTTCTGTTCTTTCAGTCCTCTCTGTCTTGTGTAAACAGTCTTCTGTTCTTTCAGTCCTCTCTGTCTTGTGTAAACAGTCTTCTGTACGTTCAGTCGTCTCTGTCTTGTGTAAACAGTCTTCTGTTCTTTCAGTCGTCTCTGTCTTGTGTAAACAGTCTTTGTTACGTTCAGTCTTGTCTCTGTCTTGTGTAAACAGTCTTCTGTTCTTTCAGTCCTCTCTGTCTTGTGTAAACAGTCTTCTGTTCTTTCAGTCCTCTCTGTCTTGCGTAAACAGTCTTCTGTAAGTTCAGACATCTCTGTCTTGTGTAAACAGTCTTCTGTACGTTCAGTCGTCTCTGTCTTGTGTAAACAGTCTTCTGTTCGTTCAGTCGTCTCTGTCTTGTGTAAACAGTCTTCTGTTCGTTCAGTGACGTCTCTGTCTTGTGTAAACAGTCTTCTGTTCTTTCAGTCGTCTCTGTCTTGTGTAAACAGTCTTCTGTTCTTTCAGTCCTCTCTGTCTTGTGTAAACAGTCTTCTGTTCTTTCAGTCCTCTCTGTCTTGTGTAAACAGTCTTCTGTACGTTCAGTCGTCTCTGTCTTGTGTAAACAGTCTTCTGTTCTTTCAGTCGTCTCTGTCTTGTGTAAACAGTCTTCTGTTCGTTCAGTCGTCTCTGTCTTGTGAAAACAGTCTTCTGTACGTTCAGTCGTCTCTCTTGTGTAAACAGTCTTCTGTTCTTTCAGTCATCTCTGTCTTGTGTAAACAGTCTTCTTCTATAATGTATCTGTTCTTATGTAACAAGAAGTCTGAACTTTGACCTTTGCTACATATTGTTGTAATTGTTGTAACTACATAATATCATCACTTCCATTTATCGCTGAGGTCTGCCTCTTTATCAAGGAGACTGACAGGTCTTGTTTATTTAAATGAACTTTTATTTATTCAGGGCAACCCAATTGAGACCACTGCCTAATATACAATGGTGCCCTGAGAACAGAACAAATTACATCAATAGAACAAAAATATACAAACTACACGACAGCTATAAATACATCACAAACTACACGACAGCTATAAATACATCACAAACTACACGACAGCTATAAATACATCACAAAATACACGACAACTATAAATACATCACAAACTACACGACAGCTATAAATACATCCCAAACTACACGACAACTATAAATACATCACAAACTACACGACAGCTATAAATACATTACAAACTACACGACAGCTATAAATACATCCCAAACTACACGACAACTATAAATACATCACAAACTACACGACAGCTATAAATACATTACAAACTACACGACAGCTATAAATACATCACAAACTACACGACAACTATAAATACATCACAAACTACACGACAACTATAAATACATCACAAACTACATGACAACTATAAATACATCACAAACTACACGACAGCTATAAATACATTACAAACTACACGACAGCTATAAATACATTACAAACTACACGACAGCTATAAATACATCACAAACTACACGACAGCTATAAATACATCACAAACTACACGACAGCTATAAATACATCACAAACTACACGACAGCTATAAATACATCACAAACTACACGACAGCTATAAATACATTACAAACTACACGACAGCTATAAATACATCACAAACTACACGACAACTATAAATACATCACAAACTACACGACAGCTATAAATTACATGACAGCTATAAATACACCACAAACTACACGACAGCTATAAATACATCACAAAATACACGACAGCTATAAATACATCACAAAATACACGACAGCTATAAATACATCACAAACTACACGACAGCTATAAATACATCACAAACTACACGACAGCTATAAATACATTACAAACTACACGACAGCTATAAATACATCACAAACTACACTACAGCTATAAATACATCACAAACTACACGACAGCTATAAATACATCACAAACTACACGACAGCTATAAATACATCACAAACTACACGACAGCTATAAATACATTACAAACTACACGACAGCTATAAATACATCACAAACTACACGACAACTATAAATACATCACAAACTACACGACAGCTATAAATTACATGACAGCTATAAATACACCACAAACTACACGACAGCTATAAATACATCACAAAATACACGACAGCTATAAATACATCACAAACTACACGACAGCTATAAATACATCACAAACTACACGACAGCTATAAATACATCACAAACTACACGACAGCTATAAATACATCACAAACTACACGACAACTATAAATACATTACAAACTACACGACAGCTATAAATACATCACAAACTACACGACAACTATAAATACATCACAAACTACACGACAACTATAAATACATCACAAACTACACGACAACTATAAATACATCACAAACTACACGACAGCTATAAATACATCACAAACTACACGACAGCTATAAATACATCACAAACTACACGACAACTATAAATACATCCCAAACTACACGACAACTATAAATACATCACAAACTACACGACAGCTATAAATACATTACAAACTACACGACAGCTATAAATACATCACAAAATACACGACAGCTATAAATACATCACAAAATACACGACAGCTATAAATACATCACAAAATACACGACAGCTATAAATACATCACAAAATACACGACAGCTATAAATACATCACAAACTACACGACAGCTATAAATTACACGACATCTATAAATACACCACAAACTACACGACAGCTATAAATACATCACAAAATACACGACAGCTATAAATACATCACAAAATACACGACAGCTATAAATACATCACAAACTACACGACAGCTATAAATACATCCCAAACTACACGACAGCTATAAATACATCACAAACTACACGACAACTATAAATACATCACAAACTACACGACAGCTATAAATACATCACAAACTACACGACAGCTACAAATACATTACTTTCGGAATTGATTCAGACCCTTTCACTTTTTATCCCTTTACACTTGTGTGTATAAGGTAGTAGTTGTGGAATTGTTAGCTAGATCATTCGTTGGTTATTACTGCATTGTCGGAACTAGAAGCACAAGCATTTCGCTACACTCGCATTAACATCTGCTAACCATGTGTATGTGACAAATAACAATGTGATTTGACTTTTCCACATTGTGTTACGTTGCAGCCTTATTCTAAAATGTATTACATAGTTTTTTCCCCCTCGTCAATCTATACACAATATCCTATAATGACATCACAATACCCTATAATGACATCACAATACCCTATAATGACATCACAATACCCTATAATGACATCACAATACCCTATAATGACATCACAATATCCTATAATGACAAAACAAAAACAGGTTTGTAGAAATTTTCGCAAATTTATTCAAAATAAAAAACTGAAAATCACATTTATTCAGACCCTTTATTCAGTACTTTGTTGAAGCACCTTTGGCAGTGATTACAGCCTCCAGTCTTCTTGGGTATGATGCTACAAGCTTGGCATACCTGTATTTGGGGAGTTTCTCCCATTCTTCTCTGCAGATCCTCTCAAGCTCTGTCAGGTTGGATGGGGAGCGTTGCTGCACAGCTATTTTCAGGGCTCTCCAGAGATGTTCGATCGGGTTCAAGTCCGGGCTCTGGCTGGCCCACTCAAGGACATTCAGAGACTTTTTCCCAAAGCCACTCCTGCGTTGTCTTGGCTGTGTGCTTAGGGTCATTGTCACTGTACTTTGCTTCGTTCATCTTTCCCTCGATCCTGACTAGTCTCCCAGTCCCTGCCACTGAAAAACATCCCCACAGCATGATGCTGCCACCACCATGCTTCACCGTAAGACGTGATGCTTGGCATTCAGGCCAAAGAGTTCAATCTTGGTTTCATCAGACCAGATAATCTTGTTTCTTGCTGTCGTGCCTTTTTACAGAGGAGTGGCTTCCATCTGGTCACTCTATCAAAAGGCCTGATTGGTGGAGTGCTGCAGACATGGTTGTTCTTCTGGAAGTTTCTCACATCGCCACAGAGGATCTCTGGAGCTCTGTCAGAGTGACCATCGGGTTCTTGGTCACCTGCCTGACCAATGCCCTTATCCCTCGATTGCTCAGTTTGGCCGGGTGGCCAGATCTAGGAAGAGTCTTGGTGGTTCCAAACTTCTTCCATTTAAGACTGATGGAGGCGACTGTGTTCTTGGGGACTTTCAATTGAATTTACCACAGGCGGACTCCAAGTTGTCAAAACATCTCAAGGATGATCAATGGAAACAAGATGCACCTGAGCTTAATTTCGAGTCTCATAGCAAAGGGTCCGAATACCTTTTTAAGTAAGGTATTTATGTTTTTATTTTATTTTAAATTAGCAAACATTTCTAAAAACCTGGTTTTGCTTTACCATTATAATGTATTGTGTGTAGATTGATGAGGAAAACATTTTATTTCATCCATTTTAGAACAAGGCTGTAACTTAACAAAATGTGGAGAAAGGGAAGGGGTCTGAATACTTTCCGAATGCCCTGTAGATGGTTTTAAACTGACCTGACTCCGTCCTTCATGGTCTGCCCCTGTAGCCTGTTTTAACATTTGTGTTTTTTAAGGTGACCTGACTCTGTCCCCCTTCTCTCCGCCTGCAGCCTGTCTTCACCCCCCTCTGATACGGCGTGTCCTTCCACCAGCTCAGTGATGACGTCTCGGGTGTTGATGAGGCAGGAGCTGATGCGCCAGCAGGCCAGGGACCAGGAGAGGAGAGAGGCCCAGCAGCAGGTCTCCTCGGCTCAGTTACACACCACCGACTCCTCCCCAGCCATCTCCATGGCCCCAGAGCATACCGAAGCCCGACCACCCCCTGCCCAGGTTCCTGTGGAGGTCCTCAAGGTAAGGTCATATGACCACCCCCTGTTCAGGTTCCTGTGGAGGTCCTCAAGGTAAGGTCATATGACCACCCCATACTCAGGTTCCTGTGGTAGTCCTCGAGGTAAGGTCATATGACCACCCCATACTCAGGTTCCTGTGGTAGTCCTCGAGGTAAGGTCATATGACCACCCCCTGTTCAGGTTCCTGTGGAGGTCCTCAAGGTAAGGTCATATGACCACCCCATACTCAGGTTCCTGTGGTAGTCCTCGAGGTAAGGTCATATGACCACCCCCTGTTCAGGTTCCTGTGGAGGTCCTCAAGGTAAGGTCATATGACCACCCCATACTCAGGTTCCTGTGGTAGTCCTCGAGGTAAGGTCATATGACCACCCCATACTCAGGTTCCTGTGGAGGTCCTCGAGGTAAGGTCATATGACCACCCCTTGTTCAGGTTCCTGTGGAGGTCCTCAAGGTAAGGTCATATGACCACCCCATACTCAGGTTCCTGTGGTAGTCCTCGAGGTAAGGTCATATGACCACCCCTTGTTCAGGTTCCTGTGGAGGTCCTCAAGGTAAGGTCATTACTTTCCTGAAACTCTCGGAGGGCTGTTGGGTTTGCAATTCACTAGAAACATCTGGTCTGGTTGTGTGTCAAAGAAATGACAGTTGGAGCGTTCCAGAATTGCGGACATGATAATAATTAGATACTATAGTGCAGGAGTCCTGCAGTCCCCCAAACACATAGACCATCAGCAACATGGGTATGAATCACAACCCTTTCACCCTGTTTCCCTACATCTACTGTCAATACATCATCTGGAGGGCTTGAGGAGGGCTGGCCTTGAGGAGGGCTGGGTTTGAGGAGGGTTGGTCTTGAGGAGGGCTGGTCTTGAGGAGGGCTGGTCTTGAGGAGGGCTGGTCTTGAGGAGGGCTGGGTTTGGGGAGGGCTGGTCTTGAGGAGGGCTGGTCTTGAGGAGGGCCGGTTCTTGAGGAGGGCTGCGTTTGTGGAGGGCTGGTCTTGAGGAGGGCTGGTCTTGAGGAGGGCTGGTCTTGAGGAGGGCTGGTCTTGAGGAGGGCTGGTCTTGAGGAGGGCTGGTCTTGAGGAGGGCTGGGCTTGAGGAGGGCTGGCCTTGAGGAGGGCTGGTCTTGAGGAGGGCTGGGTTTGGGGAGGGCTGGTCTTGAGGAGGGTTGGGTTTGGGGAGGGCTGGTCTTGAGGAGGGCTGGTCTTGAGGAGGGCTGGTCTTGAGGAGGGTTGGTCTTGAGGAGGGCTGGTCTTGAGGAGGGTTGGTCTTGAGGAGGGCTGGTCTTGAGGAGGGCTGGTCTTGAGGAGGGCTGGGCTTGAGGAGGGTTGGTCTTGAGGAGGGCTGGTTTTGAGGAGGGCTGGTCTTGAGGGCTGGGTTTGGGGAGGGCTGGGGTTTGGGGAGGGCTGGGTTTTGGGAGGGCTGGGTTTGTGGAGGACTGGGTTTGGGGAGGACTGGGTTTGGGGAGGACTGAGTTTGGGGAGGACTGGGTTTGGGGAGGACTGGGTTCGGGGAGGACTGGGTTCGGGAGGACTGGGTTCGGGGGACTGGGTTTGGGGAGGACCGGGTTCGGGGAGGACTGGGTTCGGGGAGGACTGGGTTTGGGGAGGTTTGAGGAGGACTGGGATTGGGGAGGTTTGAGGAGGACTGGGATTGGGGAGGTTTGAGGAGGACTGGGATTGGGGAGGTTTGAGGAGGACTGGGTTTGGGGGGCCTGGGTTTGCTTTTGTTTTAACGTTTTAAATCGAAGTGGGAGATGTTGCAGATACTGTATTACATTGTCTCTCTAACTAACCCCAGTGTGTCTCTCTCTCCTATAGGTTCAGACCTACCTGGAGAACCCCACTAAGTACCACCTCCAGGCCTCCCAGAGACAGCAGGTTAAACACTACCTCTCCTCCACCGTGGGGAACAAACTGACCAATCAGACGCTGGGCGCCTCCCCCTCACCTCACTCCGGATCCGCCCCCGAGCTCCAGCCTGCAACCAGCAGCTCTCCTAGCAGCCCATTGGCTGTGCTCAGCCTGAGCTCCAACAAAGAGGAGGTATGGGCCAGATCTCTTATGAATATTACTAACAATAATAGATTAAACTAATTTTGGTTGAGGAATTCGTGAAATAGGTTGTATGGAGTGTAATGCAATACAATGTCATATTATGAATCTACAATGTATGTTCTTAACCCTAGGCAACATGGCCCTGGAGGCTCACTGGGATATTGGTATCTACACTATTCCAACAATGATCCATTTTCAACTCAATACGTGTATTCCCCATTTATTTTATTTTTTTAATAACATAAATGTACTGTAATTAAAACTGCTAAATGTTCTCTCTGCCTCATGACACAATGTGTAGAATTGCAGGATATTAGATTTAAAGCTGCAACAACAACAACAACAACAACATCTCTCTGCCCCATTGACAAAATGTGTAGAAATGTGCTCCATTTTCTCTTCGATGCCAAGAGGCTTTAAAATGCTCCTTCCCAGGGCCTGAGACTTGGTTTGTCCGTCCACGCACGGTCAAAGTCCTAGTAAAAGTCCTTGTATTTTATATATTGTTATTTATTTAATTTAATTCCAGTTGTGTTCCTATTTTGAGGAGGGGGGGGGAGGGTCCCTGATGAATTTTGCTGTCACATAAAGTGGTCCCTGGCCCCAAAACGTTTGAGAACCCCTGTTCTATTCTACACGAGAGATCCCCTGTTCTATTCTACATGAGAGAACCCCTGTTCTATTCTACACGAGAGAACCCCTGTTCTATTCTACACGAGAGAACCCCTGTTCTATTCTACACGAGGGAACCCCTGTTATATTCTACATGAGAGAACCCCTGTTCTATTCTACACGAGAGAACCCCTGTTATATTCTACACGAGAGAACCCCTCTTCTATTCTACACGAGAGAACCCCTGTTCTATTCTACACGAGACAACCCCTGTTCTATTCTACATGAGAGAACCCCTGTTCTATTCTACACGAGAGAACCCCTGTTCTATTCTACACGAGAGAACCCCTGGGACCTGAGCCCTAGGACCGTGCCCCAGGACTACCTGACATGATGGCTCCTTGCTGTCCCCAGTCCACCTGACTGTGCTGCTGCTCCAGTTTCAACTGTTCTGCCTTATTATTATTCGACCATGCTGGTCATTTATGAACATTTGAACATCTTGGTCATGTTCTGTTATAATCTCTACCCGGCACAGCCAGAAGAGGACTGGCCACCCCACATAGCCCGGTTCCTCTCTAGGTTTCTTCCTAGGTTTTGGCCTTTCTAGGGAGTTTTTCCTAGCCACCGTGCTTTTACACCTGCATTGTTTGCTGTTTGGGGTTTTAGGCTGGGTTTCTGTACAGCACTTTGAGATATCAGCTGATGTACGAAGGGCTATATAAATAAATTTGATTTGATTTGTTCTATTCTACACGAGAGAACCCCTGTTCTATTCTACACGAGAGAACCCCTGTTCTATTCTACACGAGAGAACCCCTGTTATATTCTACACGAGAGAACCCCTGTTCTATTCTACACGAGAGAACCCCTGTTCTATTCTACACGAGAGAACCCCTGTTCTATTCTACACGAGAGAACCCCTGTTCTATTCTAAACGAGGGAACCCCTGTTATATTCTACATGAGAGAACCCCTCTTCTATTCTACACGAGAGAACCCCTCTTCTATTCTACACGAGAGAACCCCTGTTCTATTCTACACGAGGGAACCCCTGTTATATTCTACATGAGAGAACCCCTCTTCTATTCTACACGAGACAACCCCTATTCTACATGAGAGAACCCCTGTTCTATTCTACACGAGAGAACCCCTGTTCTATTCTACACGAGAGAACCCCTGTTCTATTCTACACGAGGGAACCCCTGTTATATTCTACATGAGAGAACCCCTCTTCTATTCTACACGAGACAACCCCTGTTCTATTCTACATGAGAGAACCCCTGTTCTATTCTACACGAGAGAACCCCTGTTCTATTCTACACGAGGGAACCCCTGTTATATTCTACATGAGAGAACCCCTCTTCTATTCTACACGAGAGAACCCCTCTTCTATTCTACACGAGAGAACCCCTGTTCTATTCTACACGAGGGAACCCCTGTTATATTCTACATGAGAGAACCCCTCTTCTATTCTACACGAGAGAACCCCTGTTCTATTCTACATGAGAGAACCCCTGTTCTATTCTACATGAGAGAACCCCTGTTCTATTCTACACGAGAGAACCCCTGTTCTATTCTACATGAGAGAACCCCTGTTCTATTCTACATGAGAGAACCCCTGTTCTATTCTACACGAGACAACCCCTGTTCTATTCTACATGAGAGAACCCCTGTTCTATTCTACACGAGAGAACCCCTGTTCTATTCTACACGAGAGAACCCCTGTTCTATTCTACACGAGAGAACCCCTGTTCTATTCTACACGAGAGAACCCCTGTTCTATTCTACACGAGACAACCCCTGTTCTATTCTACACGAGAGAACCCCTGTTCTATTCTACACGAGAGAACCCCTGTTCTATTCTACACGAGAGAACCCCTGTTCTATTCTACACGAGAGAACCCCTGTTCTATTCTACACGAGAGAACCCCTGTTCTATTCTACACGAGAGAACCCCTGTTCTATTCTACACGAGAGAACCCCTGTTCTATTCTACACGAGAGAACCCCTGTTCTATTCTACACGAGAGAACCCCTGTTCTATTCTACATGAGAGAACCCCTGTTCTATTCTACACGAGACAACCCCTGTTCTATTCTACATGAGAGAACCCCTGTTCTATTCTACATGAGAGAACCCCTGTTCTATTCTACACGAGACAACCCCTGTTCTATTCTACACGAGAGAACCCCTGTTCTATTCTACATGAGAGAACCCCTGTTCTATTCTACATGAGAGAACCCCTGTTCTATTCTACATGAGAGAACCCCTGTTCTATTCTACACGAGACAACCCCTGTTCTATTCTACATGAGAGAACCCCTGTTCTATTCTACACGAGAGAACCCCTGTTCTATTCTACACGAGAGAACCCCTGTTCTATTCTACATGAGAGAACCCCTGTTCTATTCTACATGAGAGAACCCCTGTTCTATTCTACACGAGAGAACCCCTGTTCTATTCTACATGAGAGAACCCCTGTTCTATTCTACACGAGAGAACCC
>NC_068448.1:2271513-2429013 GCF_023373465.1 Oncorhynchus keta | reverse complement strand
TGTGTGTGTGTGTCTGCCTGTCTGTCTGTCTGTCTGTCTGTCTGTCTGTCTGTCTGTGTCTGTCTAACTGCCTGTCTGTCTGTCTGTGTAGCTGCCTGTCTGTCTGCCTGCCTGCCTGTCTGTCTGTCTGTCTAGCTGCCTGTCTAGCTGCCTGTCTGTCTGCCTGTCTGTCTAGCTGCCTGTCTGTCTAGCTGCCTGTCTGTCTGACTGGGGCTGGTCTGTCTGTCTGTCTGACTGGGGCTGGTCTGTCTGTCTGTCCAGCTGCCTGTCTGTCTGACTGGGGCTGGTATGTCTGTCTGTCTGTCTGACTGTCTAGCTGTCTGTATGTCTGTCTGTCTGTCTAGCTGTCTGCCTGTCTGTCTGCCTATCTGTCTGCCTGTCTGTCTGTGTAGCTGCCTGTCTGTTTGACTGGGGCTGGTCTGTCTGTCTGTCTGACTGACTGGGGCTGGTCTGTCTGTCTGTCTAGCTGCCTGTCTATCTGACTGGGGCTGGTATGTCTGTCTGTCTGCCTGTCTGTCTGACTGTCTAGCTGTCTGTCTGTCTGTCTGCCTGTGTGTGTCTGTCTGTCTGTCTGTCTGTCTGTCTGTCTGTCGAGCTGCCTGTGTGTGTGTGTCTGTCTGTCTGTCTGTCTGTCTGTCTGTCTGTCTGTCTGTCTGTCTGTCTGTCTAGCTGCCTGTCTGTCTGCCTGTCTGTGTAGCTGCCTGTCTGTCTGCCTGTCTGTGTAGCTGCCTGTCTGTCTGACTGGGGCTGGTCTGTCTCCTGTCTAGCTGCCTGTCTGTCTGACTGGGGCTGGTCTGTCTGTCTGTCTGTCTGTCTGTCTGTCTGTCTGTCTGTCTGACTGGGGCTGGCCTGTCTCCTGTCTCCTGCACCTTGCTATGTGTACTCAGTAGAAAATGGTTCTGTCAAATACAACAGTTCTAGACTAATGGCCTCTGCACACTTCACACCACAGAGACTTCAGTTAAAGGTGTACTCCACTGTCTGTTGCTCTGTATTCATCCTGAATTAACACATTACAGATTCAAGCTTTTTTTTTTTAAACTTCTGAAGTAAAATCAAATGAATTTGCCCCTGAAGGGGGTTGAAACAAGTTGTATTAAAATGTAATTTAACTGGATTTTAAATTCAGTTGGTCAAAAAAAGGTCTTACTCAGACAATAAGGAGGGGTTGAATTTCAGGAAGGAAGGAAAGAGCCTGAGTAAGACACGTCGTAAAATATTTGTGCCTTAAAGTGCTGTGTGGAGTGGTTTTTAGTTAGAGGTTAGGTTAGTTAAAGGTTCGGTTAGATCAGTTAGAGGTTAGGTTAGATTAGTTAGAGGTTAGGTTAGTTAGAGGTTAGGTTAGATTAGATTAGTTAGAGGTTAGGTTAGTTAGAGGTTAGGTTAGATTAGTTAGAGGTTAGGTTAGTTAGAGGTTAGGTTAAATTAGGTTAGTTAGAGGTTAGATTAGTTAGAGGTTAGGTTAGATTAGGTTAGTTAGAGGTTAGGTTAGATTAGTTAGAGGTTAGGTTAGATTTGTTAGAGGTTAGGTTAGTTAGAGGTTAGGTTAGATTAGGTTAGTTAGAGGTTAGATTAGATTAGTTAGAGGTTAGGTTAGATTAGTTAGAGGTTAGGTTAGATTAGTTAGAGGTTAGGTTAGATTAGTTAGAGGTTAGGTTAGATTAGTTAGAGGTTAGGTTAGTTAGAGGTTAGGTTAGGTTAGTTAGAGGTTAGGTTAGTTAGAGGTTGGGTTAGTAAGCGGTTAGGTTAGTTAGACGTTAGGTTAGTTAGAGGTTAGGTTAGTTAGAGGTTGGGTTAGTTAGAGGTTAGGGTAGGTTAGTTAGACGTTAGGTTAGTTAGAGGTTAGGTTAGTTAGAGGTTAGGTTAGTTAGAGGTTAGGTTAGTTAGAGGTTAGGTTAGATTAGTTAGAGGTTAGGTTAGATTAGTTAGAGGTTAGGTTAGATTAGTTAGAGGTTAGGTTAGTTAGAGGTTAGGTTAGTTAGAGGTTGGGTTAGTTAGACGTTAGGTTAGTTAGACGTTAGGTTAGTTAGAGGTTAGGTTAGTTAGAGGTTAGGTTAGTTACAGGTTAGGTTAGTTACAGGTTAGGTTAGGTTAGTTAGAGGTTAGGTTAGTTAGAGGTTTTCTATGTATGACTCACCCTTTCTCACCCTGACTAAACCGGTCTAACACGCTATCTCAGTCTGGCTGTATGTCTGACCCAAGGTGCTGGGGAGACCAGTTATCAGGGAGACCAGGGAGAAGGCCAGCATCCCGGAGTCGCCTCTTCACTGTTGACATTGAGACTGGTGTTTTGAAGGGTACTATTTAATGAAGCTGCCAGTTGAGGACTTGTGAGGCGTCTGTTTCTCAATACTAGACACTCTAATGTACTTGTCCTCTTGCTCAGTTGCGCACCGGGGCCTTCCACTCCTCTTTCTATTCTGGTTAGGGCCAGTTTGCTCTGTTTTGTGAAGGGCGTAGTACACAGCGTTGTACGAGATCTTCAGTTTCTTGGCAATTTCTCGCATGGAATAGCCTTCATTTCTCAGAACAAGAATAGACTGACGAGTTTCAAAAGAAAGTTATTTGTTTCTGGCCATTTTGAGCCTGTAATCGAATCCACAAATGCTGATGCTCCAGATACTCAACTAGTCTAAAGAAGGCCAGTTTTATTGATTCTTTAATCAGGACAACAGTTTTCAGCTGTGCTAACATAATTGCAAAAGGGTTTTCTAATGATCAATTAGCCTTTTAAAATGATAAACTTGGATTAGCTAACATAATGTGCCATTCGAACATAGGAGTGATGGTTGCTGATAATGGGCCTCTGTACAGCTATGTAGATATTCCATTAAAAATCAGCCATTTCCAGCTACAACAGTCATTTACAACATTAACAATGTCTACACTGTATTTCTGATCAATTTGATGTGATTTTAATGGACAAAAAAATGGCTTTTCTTTCAAAAACAAGGTCATTTCTCAGTGACCCCAAACTTTTGAACAGTAGTGTATATGTGTATGTATATACACATATATATATCCTCTACTGACCCCTGCGCTGTCTGTCTTTCAGATGGAAGATGTGATCGATGGCATCATCAGTTTTGAATCCGGTCTCAACGATGAGTTCTTTCAGTTGATCGACCCTGGACTACAGCTAGCCAACACGGTAGGTAGCCTTCTGTAAGTTGATGGACTCTGGTCTACAGCTAGCCAACAGGGTAGGTAGCCATCTGTAAGTTGATGGACTCTGGTCTACAGCTAGCCAACAGGGTAGGTAACCTTCTGTAAGTTGATGGACTCTGGTCTACAGCTAGCCAACAGGGTAGGTAGCCATCTGTAAGTTGATGGACTCTGGTCTACAGCTAGCCAACAGGGTAGGTAACCTTCTGTAAGTTGATGGACTCTGGTCTACAGATAGCCAACAGGGTAGGTAACCTTCTGTAAGTTGATGGACTCTGGTCTACAGCTAGCCAACAGGGTAGGTAGCCATCTGTAAGTTGATGGACTCTGGTCTACAGCTAGCCAACAGGGTAGGTAGCCATCTGTAAGTTGATGGACTCTGGTCTACAGCTAGCCAACAGGGTAGGTAACCTTCTGTAAGTTGATGGACTCTGGTCTACAGATAGCCAACAGGGTAGGTAACCTTCTGTAAGTTGATGGACTCTGGTCTACAGCTAGCCAACAGGGTAGGTAGCCTTCTGTAAGTTGATCGACTCTGGACTACAGCTAGCCAACAGGGTAGGTAACCTTCTGTAAGTTGATGGACTCTGGTCTACAGCTAGCCAACAGGGTAGGTAGCCATCTGTAAGTTGATGGACTCTGGTCTACAACTAGCCAACAGGGTAGGTAGCCATCTGTAAGTTGATGGACTCTGGTCTACAGCTAGCCAACAGGGTAGGTAGCCATCTGTAAGTTGATGGACTCTGGTCTACAGCTAGCCAACACGGTACGTAGCAAAATATCATACCAAAAACATATGACTATGCATTCACTCCTGGAGATGAATGAATCATCTGTTGGCCCACTTCTTCAAGTGAAACACACCTAGTAAGCCTTCTTGTAGATTGCTATCGCAGCAAGCAGTTAATAATGGAATCCTCTTCTCTCTTCACTGAAAGTTGACCCTCGCTCTTATTGGCTTATCAACACATTGATAGCTGCATCTCTGTTTGTTCGTCATTGATTTGTTTTGGGGGGGCAGTTGAATGTCTATTCCGAGACAGTGGAATCCAGTCTGGCTGTGAAAGTAAACACACTTGTGACAGATGGCCAGAACAGGGCTAGAGCAGGCCAGGGTTACAGCAGGGCAGGGTGGGGTCAGCATGGTGCAGGAGGATAGGGAGGGGGGCTGCCTGGGTGTAGAATGCTGATAGCTTAACTGTGAAGAATGTGGAGAGAGTTGGCCAACTAAGAAGACTAAAGGTTAGCTAACGGTGGACTGGCGAGAAATAGAGGAGAGGTGTTTTTTTTCTCTCTCCTGAACATGTTTCCCCATTTCTCAACCGCCTGTTCTGAGAGAAAGGGGAAGCGGCTGAGTGTGAGAGCAGTTTGGTTCGGAGGGAGAAAGATGAGGATAATGGTTGTTCTGCAGGAGCAGCAGCAGCATGATGATAACAAAATAAACAAGATGATTGAGGTAAACTAATTTATTGTTGTTCTGTGGAATTTGTTTGTAGTTGGATGAGATAAGAAGTTTTGTTTTTTTAGTTTGTTTGGATTTGTTTAGGTTTTACATTCTCACTGAATTGATTTTGACATTGAAGCTGTCTACAGGGTCTATCTTAACTTGAAACTGAGATATAGACATGGTAACAACGTGGTTATTACTGTATTCTGTTAATGAAACTGAGATATTGTCATGCTAACAACGTGGTTATTACTGTATTTTGTTAATGAAACGGAGATGTTGTCATGCTAACAATGTGGTTATTACTGTATTCTGTTAATGAAACTGAGATATAGACATGCTAACAACGTGGTTATTACTGTATTCTGTTAATGAAACTGAGATATAGACATGCTAACAACGTGGTTATTACTGTATTCTGTTAATGAAACTGAGATATTGTCATGCTAACAATGTGGTTATTACTGTATTCTGTTAATGAAACTGAGATATAGACATGCCAACAACGTGGTTATTACTGTATTCTGTTAATGAAACTGAGATATTGTCATGCTAACAATGTGGTTATTACTGTATTCTGTTAATGAAACTGAGATATAGACATGCTAACAACGTGGTTATTACTGTATTCTGTTAATGAAACTGAGATATAGACATGCTAACAACGTGGTTATTACTGTATTCTGTTAATGAAACTGAGATATAGAGATAACACACTCTGCACGGTGCCTGTTAAACTGTTAGCACACTCTGCACGGTGCCTGTTAAACTGTTAGCACACTGCACGGTGCCTGTTAAACAGATAGCACACTCTGCACGGTGCCTGTTAAACAGTTAGCACACTCTGCACGGTGCCTGTTAAACAGTTAGCACACTCTGCACGGTGCCTGTTAAACAGTTAGCACACTCTGCACGGTGCCTGTTAAACAGTTAGCACACTCTAAACGGTGCCTGTTAAACAGTTAGCACACTCTGCACGGTGCCTGTTAAACTGTTAACACACTCTGCACGGTGCCTGTTAAACAGTTAGCACACTGCACGGTGCCTGTTAAACAGTTAGCACACTCTGCACGGTGCCTGTTAAACAGTTAGCACACTCTGCACGGTGCCTGTTAAACAGTTAGCACACTCTGCACGGTGCCTGTTAAACAGTTAGCACACTCTGCACGGTGCCTGTTAAACAGATAGCACACTCTGCACGGTGCCTGTTAAACTGTTAGCACACTGCACGGTGCCTGTTAAACTGTTAACACACTCTGCACGGTGCCTGTTAAACAGTTAGCACACTCTGCACGGTGCCTGTTAAACAGTTAGCACACTCTGCACGGTGCCTGTTAAACAGTTAGCACACTCTGCACGGTGCCTGTTAAACAGTTAGCACACTCTGCACAGTGCCTGTTAAACTGTTAGCACACTCTGCACGGTGCCTGTTAAACAGTTAGCACACTCTGCACGGTGCCTGTTAAACAGTTAGCACACTCTGCACGGTGCCTGTTAAACAGTTAGCACACTCTGCACGGTGCCTGTTAAACTGTTAGCACACTCTGCACGGTGCCTGTTAAACAGTTAGCTCACTCTGCACGGTGCCTGTTAAACAGTTAGCACACTCTGCACGGTGCCTGTTAAACAGTTAGCACACTCTGCACGGTGCCTGTTAATCTGTTAACACACTCTGCACAGTGCCTGTTAAACAGTTAGCTCACTCTGCACGGTGCCTGTTAAACAGTTAGCTCACTCTGCACGGTGCCTGTTAAACAGTTAACACACTCTGCACGGTGCCTGTTAAACAGTTAACACACTCTGCACGGTGCCTGTTAAACAGTTAGCACACTCTGCACGGTGCCTGTTAAACTGTTAGCACACTCTGCACAGTGCCTGTTAATCTGTTAACACACTCTGCACGGTGCCTGTTAATCTGTTAACACACTCTGCACGGTGCCTGTTAATCTGTTAACACACACTGCACGGTGCCTGTTAATCTGTTAACACACACTGCACGGTGCCTGTTAATCTGTTAACACACTCTGCACAGTGCCTGTTAAACTGTTAGCACTCTGCACGGTGCCTGTTAAACAGTTAGCACACTCTGCACGGTGCCTGTTAAACAGTTAGCACACTCTGCACGGTGCTTGTTAAACAGTTAGCACACTCTGCACGGTGCCTGTTAAACAGTTAGCACACTCTGCACGGTGCCTGTTAAACAGTTAGCACACTCTGCACGGTGCCTGTTAAACAGTTAGCACACTCTGCACGGTGCCTGTTAAACAGTTAGCACACTCTGCACGGTGCTTGTTAAACAGTTAGCACACTCTGCACGGTGCCTGTTAAACAGTTAGCACACTCTGCACGGTGCCTGTTAAACAGTTAACACACTCTGCACGGTGCCTGTTAAACAGTTAGCACACTCTGCACGGTGCCTGTTAAACAGTTAGCACACTCTGCACAGTGCCTGTTACACAGTTAGCACACTCTGCACGGTGCCTGTTAAACAGTTAGCACACTCTGCACGGTGCCTGTTAAACAGTTAGCACACTCTGCACGGTGCCTGTTAAACTGTTAACACACTCTGCACAGTGCCTGTTAAACAGTTAGCACACTCTGCACGGTGCCTGTTAAACAGTTAGCACACTCTGCACAGTGCCTGTTAAACAGTTAGCACACTCTGCACCGTGCCTGTTAAACAGTTAGCACACTCTGCACGGTGCCTGTTAAACAGTTAGCACACTCTGCACAGTGCCTGTTACACAGTTAGCACACTCTGCACGGTGCCTGTTAAACAGTTAGCACACTCTGCACGGTGCCTGTTAAACAGTTAGCACACTCTGCACGGTGCCTGTTAAACTGTTAGCACACTCTGCACGGTGCCTGTTAAACAGTTAGCACACTCTGCACGGTGCCTGTTAAACAGTTAGCTCACTCTGCACGGTGCCTGTTAAACAGTTAGCACACTGCACGGTGCCTGTTAAACTGTTAGCACACTCTGCACGGTGCCTGTTAAACAGTTAGCACACTCTGCACGGTGCCTGTTAAACAGTTAGCACACTGCACGGTGCCTGTTAAACAGTTAGCACACTGCACGGTGCCTGTTAAACAGTTAGCACACTGCACAGTGCCTGTTAAACAGTTAGCACACTGCACAGTGCCTGTTAAACAGTTAGCACACTCTGCACGGTGCCTGTTAAACAGTTAGCACACTCTGCACGGTGCCTGTTAAACAGTTAGCACACTCTGCACGGTGCCTGTTAAACAGATAGCACACTCTGCACGGTGCCTGTTAAACAGTTAGCACACTCTGCACGGTGCCTGTTAAACTGTTAACACACTCTGCACGGTGCCTGTTAAACAGTTAGCACACTCTGCACAGTGCCTGTTAATCTGTTAACACACTCTGCACGGTGCCTGTTAATCTGTTAACACACTCTGCACGGTGCCTGTTAATCTGTTAACACACTCTGCACGGTGCCTGTTAAACTGTTAGCACTCTGCACGGTGCCTGATAAACTGTTAACACACTCTGCACGGTGCCTGATAAACTGTTAACACACTCTGCACGGTGCCTGTTAAACAGTTAGCACACTCTGCACGGTGCCTGTTAAACAGTTAGCACACTCTGCACGGTGCCTGTTAAACAGTTAGCACACTCTGCACGGTGCTTGTTAAACAGTTAGCACACTCTGCACGGTGCCTGTTAAACAGTTAGCACACTCTGCACAGTGCCTGTTAAACAGTTAACACACTCTGCACGGTGCCTGTTAAACAGTTAGCACACTCTGCACGGTGCCTGTTAAACAGTTAGCACACTCTGCACAGTGCCTGTTACACAGTTAGCACACTCTGCACGGTGCCTGTTAAACAGTTAGCACACTCTGCACGGTGCCTGTTAAACAGTTAGCACACTCTGCACGGTGCCTGTTAAACTGTTAACACACTCTGCACAGTGCCTGTTAAACAGTTAGCACACTCTGCACGGTGCCTGTTAAACAGTTGGCACACTCTGCACAGTGCCTGTTAAACAGTTAGCACACTCTGCACCGTGCCTGTTAAACCGTTAGCACACTCTGCACGGTGCCTGTTAAACAGTTAGCACACTCTGCACAGTGCCTGTTACACAGTTAGCACACTCTGCACGGTGCCTGTTAAACAGTTAGCACACTCTGCACGGTGCCTGTTAAACAGTTAGCACACTCTGCACGGTGCCTGTTAAACTGTTAGCACACTCTGCACGGTGCCTGTTAAACAGTTAGCACACTCTGCACGGTGCCTGTTAAACAGTTAGCTCACTCTGCACGGTGCCTGTTAAACAGTTAGCACACTGCACGGTGCCTGTTAAACTGTTAGCACACTCTGCACGGTGCCTGTTAAACAGTTAGCACACTCTGCACGGTGCCTGTTAAACAGTTAGCACACTGCACGGTGCCTGTTAAACAGTTAGCACACTGCACGGTGCCTGTTAAACAGTTAGCACACTGCACAGTGCCTGTTAAACAGTTAGCACACTGCACAGTGCCTGTTAAACAGTTAGCACACTCTGCACGGTGCCTGTTAAACAGTTAGCACACTCTGCACGGTGCCTGTTAAACAGTTAGCACACTCTGCACGGTGCCTGTTAAACAGATAGCACACTCTGCACGGTGCCTGTTAAACAGTTAACACACTCTGCACGGTGCCTGTTAAACAGTTAGCACACTCTGCACAGTGCCTGTTAATCTGTTAACACACTCTGCACGGTGCCTGTTAATCTGTTAACACACTCTGCACGGTGCCTGTTAATCTGTTAACACACTCTGCACGGTGCCTGTTAAACAGTTAGCACACTCTGCACGGTGCCTGATAAACTGTTAGCACACTCTGCACGGTGCCTGTTAAACTGTTAACACACTCTGCACGGTGCCTGTTAAAGAGACACTTCATCGTTGTTCAGCTTCATATTCATCATCTCCAGCACCAGCCCTAACATTATGATGTTCACACGCGTGACTGCAAGTCGCTCAGGATAAAGGCGTCTGCTGATTGGCACAGTATATATTAAACACAGTATTTATTAAACACAGTATATATTAAACACAGTATTTATTAAACACAGTATTTATTAAACACAGTATATATTAAACACAGTATTTATTAAACACAGTATTTATTTAACACAGTATTTATTAAACACAGTATATATTAAACACAGTATTTATTAAACACAGTATATATTAAACACAGTATTTATTAAACACAGTATATATTAAACACAGTATTTATTAGACACAGTATATATTAAACACAGTATTTATTAAACACAGTAATTATTAAACACAGTATTTATTAAACACAGTATATATTAAACACAGTATTTATTAAACACAGTATATATTAAACACAGTATTTATTAAACACAGTATTTATTAAACACAGTATTTATTAAACACAGTATATATTAAACACAGTATTTATTAAACACAGTATATATTAAACACAGTATATATTAAACACAGTATTTATTAAACACAGTATATATTAAACACAGTATATATTAAACACAGTATTTATTAAACACAGTATTTATTAAACACAGTATTTATTAAACACAGTATATATTAAACACAGTATTTATTAAACACAGTATTTATTAAACACAGTATTTATTAAACACAGTATTTATTAAACACAGTATAATTTAAAACACAGTATTTATTAAACACAGTATTTATTAAACACAGTATATATTAAACACAGTATTTATTAAACACAGTATAATTTAAAACACAGTATTTATTAAACACAGTATTTATTAAACACAGTATATATTAAACACAGTATATATTAAACACAGTATTTATTAAACACAGTATTTATTAAACACAGTATTTATTAAACACAGTATATATTAAACACAGTATTTATTAAACACAGTATTTATTAAACACAGTATTTATTAAACACAGTATTTATTAATCACAGTATATATTAAACACAGTATTTATTAAACACAGTATTTATTAAACACAGTATAATTTAAAACACAGTATTTATTAAACACAGTATATATTAAACAGTATATATTAAACACAGTATTTATTAAACACAGTATTTATTAAACACAGTATATATTTAACACAGTATATATTTAACACAGTATATATTAAACACAGTATATATTAAACACAGTATTTATTAAACACAGTATTTATTAAACACAGTATATATTAAACACGGTATTTATTAAACACAGTATATATTAAACACAGTATTTATTAAACACAGTATATATTAAACACAGTATATATTAAACACAGTATTTATTAAACACAGTATTTATTAAACACAGTATTTATTAAACACAGTATTTATTAAACACAGTATATATTAAACACAGTATTTATTAAACACAGTATTTATTAAACACAGTATATATTAAACACAGTATTTATTAAACACAGTATAATTTAAAACACAGTATTTATTAAACACAGTATTTATTAAACACAGTATTTATTAAACACAGTATATATTAAACACAGTATTTATTAAACACAGTATAATTTAAAACACAGTATTTATTAAACACAGTATTTATTAAACACAGTATATATTAAACACAGTATATATTAAACACAGTATTTATTAAACACAGTATTTATTAAACACAGTATTTATTAAACACAGTATATATTAAACACAGTATTTATTAAACACAGTATTTATTAAACACAGTATTTATTAAACACAGTATTTATTAATCACAGTATATATTAAACACAGTATTTATTAAACACAGTATTTATTAAACACAGTATAATTTAAAACACAGTATTTATTAAACACAGTATATATTAAACAGTATATATTAAACACAGTATTTATTAAACACAGTATTTATTAAACACAGTATATATTTAACACAGTATATATTAAACACAGTATATATTAAACACAGTATTTATTAAACACAGTATTTATTAAACACAGTATATATTAAACACGGTATTTATTAAACACAGTATATATTAAACACAGTATTTATTAAACACAGTATATATTAAACACAGTATATATTAAACACAGTATTTATTAAACACAGTATTTATTAAACACAGTATATATTAAACACAGTATTTATTAAACACAGTATAATTTAAAACACAGTATTTATTAAACACAGTATATATTAAACACAGTATTTATTAAACACAGTATAATTTAAAACACAGTATTTATTAAACACAGTATATATTAAACACAGTATATATTAAACACAGTATAATTTAAAACACAGTATTTATTAAACACAGTATATATTAAACACAGTATATATTAAACACAGTATTTATTAAACACAGTATACTTTAAAACACAGTATTTATTAAACACAGTATTTATTAAACACAGTATATATTAAACACAGTATATATTAAACACAGTATATATTAAACACAGTATTTATTAAACACAGTATTTATTAAACACAGTATATATTAAACACAGTATTTATTAAACACAGTATTTATTAAAATGCCGGCTTTCTATGTTTTCTACATCGATCTATTTGAATGTTTTTCTATGGTATGTTAATACTCTGTAATACTCTGTAAGCATGGCCACAGTGGGGACAATGGGCAAAGAGGAAGGAGTTTTAAAGGAACATAGGTATATTTAAAGATTTGTGTCATGTCCATCCATGGAGTTCTGTTTTTTTTCCATGACTCCCAAAGTATTGTTCACATTGAGAGTTTTTAGTTTTTAGTTTTTCCTTCTGTCTTTTCAGATTTACTGTTATTTTGTTTGTACATTTAGTGATTTATACCGGTCAGTGGTAGCTTTCTGGTTGTGCTGTTTTGGATGAATATAATGTAGAGTATCTATTTGATTAGAGGTTGAAGCCTGTCCACTGGGCAGAGAGAGAGGTGAGAGGTCATTACCGTGTTATACCTTGGCTAGGGTTGCAAAAAAAGTCCAGTTACCCCCCCCCCAAAAAAATTCTGTTTTTTATTTTCTTCCATAAATCCTGTTTGGATGTTTCCAGATTTCCTCGTTATTCCCTCCTGATTCCAGGAATCTACTTTCCAACCAGGATTTCTGCAGAACCAGGGGAATTTGAGGAAAGATACCAGAATTTTGCAACCCGAACCTCGTCTGATATGTAGACATTAGACGGAGTCTGGAATTCACATGATCAACGGTCCAGGGTTCAAGTTCTCACTGGAGTTATGTTTTCATATGTTGAGACTCCGAGACTTCTGACATCACAGCACATTCTGTTGTTACTGCTGAAGCCTTCTGCTTGGATGAGGGAGGAAGTAGACCGAGTACTACATTTGGGAAGTTGTTGATGACCTCGAAAAGCTGTTGTATCCTTGTTGTTGTTTACACCTTATGAGTGTTGTTGTTTACACCTTATGAGTGGTTGTTGTTGTTGTTTACACCTTATGAGTGTTGTTGTTGTTGTTTACACCGTATGAGTGTTGTTGTTGTTTACACCTTATGCGTGTTGTTGTTGTTTACACCTTATGAGTGTTGTTGTTTTTGTTGTTGTTGTTTACACCTTATGAGTGTTGTTGTTGTTGTTGTTTACACCTTATGAGTGTTGTTGTTGTTGTTGTTTACACCTTATGAGTGTTGTTGTTGTTGTTTACACCTTATGAGTGTTGTTGTTTTTGTTGTTGTTGTTTACACCTTATGAGTGTTGTTGTTTACACCTTATGAGTGTTGTTGTTGTTGTTTACACCTTATGAGTGTTGTTGTTGTTTACACCGTATGAGTGTTGTTGTTGTTGTTGTTTACACCTTATGAGTGTTGTTGTTGTTGTTTACACCATATGAGTGTTGTTGTTGTTTACACCTTATGAGTGTTGTTGTTGTTGTTTACACCATATGAGTGTTGTTGTTGTTGTTGTTTACACCGTATGAGTGTTGTTGTTGTTGTTGTTTACACCTTATGAGTGTTGCTGTTGTTGTTTACACCTTATGAGTGTTGTTGTTGTTGTTTACACCTTATGAGTGTTGTTGTTGTTGTTTACACCTTATGAGTGTTGTTGTTGTTTACACCGTATGAGTGTTGTTGTTGTTGTTTACACCATATGAGTGTTGTTGTTGTTTACACCATATGAGTGTTGTTGTTGTTGTTTACACCTTATGAGTGTTGTTGTTGTTGTTTACACCTTATGAGTGTTGTTGTTGTTTACACCATATGAGTGTTGTTGTTGTTTTTACACCTTATGAGTGTTGTTGTTGTTGTTTACACCTTATGAGTGTTGTTGTTGTTTACACCTTATGAGTGTTGTTGTTGTTGTTGTTTACACCTTATGAGTGTTGTTGTTGTTTACACCTTATGAGTGTTGTTGTTGTTTACACCTTATGAGTGTTGTTGTTGTTGTTTACACCATATGAGTGTTGTTGTTGTTGTTTACACCTTATGAGTGTTGTTGTTGTTGTTTACACCATATGAGTGTTGTTGTTGTTGTTTACACCTTATGAGTGTTGTTGTTGTTGTTTACACCTTATGAGTGTTGTTGTTGTTGTTTACACCTTATGAGTGTTGTTGTTGTTGTTTACACCATATGAGTGTTGTTGTTGTTGTTTACACCTTATGAGTGTTGTTGTTGTTTACACCTTATGAGTGTTGTTGTTGTTTACACCTTATGAGTGTTGTTGTTATTGTTGTTTACACCTTATGATTGTTGTTGTTGTTGTTTACACCTTATGAGTGTTGTTGTTGTTGTTTACACCATATGAGTGTTGTTGTTGTTGTTGTTGTTGTTTACACCTTATGAGTGTTGTTGTTGTTGTTTACACCATATGAGTGTTGTTGTTGTTGTTGTTTACACCTTATGAGTGTTGTTGTTGTTGTTTACACCATATGAGTGTTGTTGTTGTTGTTTACACCTTATGAGTGTTGTTGTTGTTGTTTACACCATATGAGTGTTGTTGTTGTTTACACCTTATGAGTGTTGTTGTTGTTGTTTACACCATATGAGTGTTGTTGTTGTTGTTTACACCATATGAGTGTTGTTGTTGTTGTTTACACCATATGAGTGTTGTTGTTGTTTACACCATATGAGTGTTGTTGTTGTTGTTTACACCTTATGAGTGGTTGTTGTTGTTGTTTACACCTTATGAGTGTTGTTGTTGTTGTTTACACCGTATGAGTGTTGTTGTTGTTTACACCTTATGCGTGTTGTTGTTGTTTACACCTTATGAGTGTTGTTGTTGTTGTTTACACCGTATGAGTGTTGTTGTTGTTTACACCTTATGCGTGTTGTTGTTGTTTACACCTTATGAGTGTTGTTGTTGTTTACACCTTATGAGTGTTGTTGTTGTTTACACCTTATGAGTGTTGTTGTTATTGTTGTTTACACCTTATGATTGTTGTTGTTGTTGTTTACACCTTATGAGTGTTGTTGTTGTTGTTTACACCATATGAGTGTTGTTGTTGTTGTTTACACCTTATGAGTGTTGTTGTTGTTTACACCTTATGAGTGTTGTTGTTGTTGTTTACACCATATGAGTGTTGTTGTTGTTGTTTACACCTTATGAGTGTTGTTGTTGTTGTTTACACCATATGAGTGTTGTTGTTGTTGTTTACACCTTATGAGTGTTGTTGTTTACACCTTATGAGTGTTGTTGTTTACACCATATGAGTGTTGTTGTTGTTGTTTACACCTTGTGACTGTTGTTGTTGTATGCAGCTGCCGGTGTCAGTGAACATGCTGGATGTGTTCAGCAGTGGAGGGATGGCTGCTCCTAACATCACCGTCTCCAACTCCTGTCCTGCTGACCTGCACACCGTCAAGACTGAGTTAACCGGTACAGGTAAATAATTCCTCTCTCAGTCACCTTTATCCTCCAGTGCCCCATCTCGCTCATATCTCTATCTTTCTCTTGTCTGCCTGGTCTCTCAATCACACTCAATCCATAGCTGTTTCTGAACTGTCTCTCTATCTCTCTATTTCGCCCTGTCTCTCAACTTTCTGCCTGTCGCTCTCTTACGCTGTCTCTCTCTTACTCTGTCTCTCTTACTCTCTCTTTCTGCCTCTCGCTCTCTTACTCTGTCTCTTTCTCTGTCTCTCTTACTCTCTTTCTGTCTCTGTCGCTCTCTTACTCTGTCTCTCTCTCTTACTCTGTCTCTCTCTCTTACTCTGTCTCTCTCTCTCTTCTGTCTCTCTCTCTCTTACTCTCTCTCTTTCTCTGTCTCTCTTACTCTCTTTCTGTCTCTCTCTCTCTCTTACTCTGTCTCTCTCTCTCTTACTCTGTCTCTCTCTCTTACTCTGTCTCTCTCTCTTACTCTGTCTCTCTCTCTCTTACTCTGTCTCTCTCTCTTTACTCTGTCTCTCTCTCTTACTCTGTCTCTCTCTCTTACTCGGTCTATCTCTCTCTTACTCGGTCTCTCGCTCTGTTTCTGTCTTTCTGTATCTCTCTCCCTCCCCCATCTTGCTCTCTCGCTCTCATTCTCTCTCTCTCTCTATTTTTCTCTCTTTTTAAAGTTCTTACTCAGCATTGCTCACCCAGACTTCCCCTGTCCAGTCAGTCAGTCACAACTAGAACTATCAGTCCTCGTCCATATGTTTCCCAACATAAAGCTCTGCCTCAGCCTTAGAGCCATAGTCATGTTTCTCAATATAAAGCTCTGCCTCAGCCTTAGAGTCATAGTCATGTGTCTCAACATAAACCTCTGCCTCAGCCTTAGAGCCATAGTCATGTTTCTCAATATAAAGCTCTGCCTCAGCCTTAGAGCCATAGTCATGTTTCTCAATATAAAGCTCTGCCTCAGCCTTAGAGTCATAGTCATGTGTCTCAATATAAAGCTCTGCCTCAGCCTTAGAGTCATAGTCATGTGTCTCAATATAAAGCTCTGCCTCAGCCTTAGAGCCATAGTCATGTTTCTCAATATAAAGCTCTGCCTCAGCCTTAGAGCCATAGTCATGTGTCTCAACATAAAGCTCTGCCTCAGCCTTAGAGCCATAGTCATGTTTCTCAATATAAAGCTCTGCCTCAGCCTTAGAGCCATAGTCATGTTTCTCAACATAAAGCTCTACCTCAGCCTTAGAGCCATAGTCATGTTTCTCAATATAATGCTCTGCCTCAGCCTTAGAGCCATAGTCATGTTTCTCAACATAAACCTCTGCCTCAGCCTTAGAGCCATAGTCATGTTTCTCAACATAAACCTCTGCCTCAGCCTTAGAGCCATAGTCATGTGTCTCAACATAAAGCTCTGCCTCAGCCTTAGAGTCATAGTCATGTTTCTCAATATAAACCTCTGCCTCAGCCTTAGAGCCATAGTCATGTGTCTCAACATAAAGCTCTGCCTCAGCCTTAGAGTCATAGTCATGTTTCTCAATATAAAGCTCTGCCTCAGCCTTAGAGCCATAGTCATGTTTCTCAATATAAAGCTCTGCCTCAGCCTTAGAGCCATAGTCATGTTTCTCAACATAAAGCTCTGCCTCAGCCTTAGAGCCATAGTCATGTTTCTCAATATAAAGCTCTGCCTCAGCCTTAGAGCCATAGTCATGTTTCTCAATATAAAGCTCTGCCTCAGCCTTAGAGCCATAGTCATGTTTCTCAATATAAACCTCTGCCTCAGCCTTAGAGCCATAGTCATGTTTCTCAATATAAAGCTCTGCCTCAGCCTTAGAGCCATAGTCATGTTTCTCAATATAAAGCTCTGCCTCAGCCTTAGAGCCATAGTCATGTGTCTCAACATAAAGCTCTACCTCAGCCTTAGAGCCATAGTCATGTTTCTCAACATAAACCTCTGCCTCAGCCTTAGAGCCATAGTCATGTTTCTCAATATAAAGCTCTGCCTCAGCCTTAGAGTCATAGTCATGTTTCTCAATATAAAGCTCTGCCTCAGCCTTAGAGCCATAGTCATGTTTCTCAACATAAACCTCAGCCTTAGAGCCATAGTCATGTTTCTCAACATAAACCTCTGCCTCAGCCTTAGAGCCATAGTCATGTTTCTCAATATAAAGCTCTGCCTCAGCCTTAGAGCCATAGTCATGTTTCTCAATATAAAGCTCTGCCTCAGCCTTAGAGCCATAGTCATGTTTCTCAATATAAAGCTCTACCTCAGCCTTAGAGCCATAGTCATGTTTCTCAATATAAAGCTCTGCCTCAGCCTTAGAGCCATAGTCATGTTTCTCAACATAAAGCTCTACCTCAGCCTTAGAGCCATAGTCATGTTTCTCAATATAAAGCTCTGCCTCAGCCTTAGAGCCATAGTCATGTTTCTCAATATAAAGCTCTGCCTCAGCCTTAGAGCCATAGTCATGTTTCTCAATATAAACCTCTGCCTCAGCCTTAGAGCCATAGTCATGTGTCTCAACATAAAGCTCTACCTCAGCCTTAGAGTCATAGTCATGTTTCTCAATATAAACCTCTGCCTCAGCCTTAGAGCCATAGTCATGTGTCTCAACATAAAGCTCTGCCTCAGCCTTAGAGTCATAGTCATGTTTCTCAATATAAAGCTCTGCCTCAGCCTTAGAGCCATAGTCATGTTTCTCAATATAAAGCTCTGCCTCAGCCTTAGAGCCATAGTCATGTTTCTCAACATAAACCTCTGCCTCAGCCTTAGAGCCATAGTCATGTTTCTCAATATAAAGCTCTGCCTCAGCCTTAGAGCCATAGTCATGTTTCTCAATATAAAGCTCTGCCTCAGCCTTAGAGCCATAGTCATGTTTCTCAATATAAACCTCTGCCTCAGCCTTAGAGCCATAGTCATGTTTCTCAATATAAAGCTCTGCCTCAGCCTTAGAGCCATAGTCATGTTTCTCAATATAAAGCTCTGCCTCAGCCTTAGAGCCATAGTCATGTTTCTCAATATAAACCTCTGCCTCAGCCTTAGAGCCATAGTCATGTTTCTCAACATAAACCTCTGCCTCAGCCTTAGAGCCATAGTCATGTTTCTCAATATAAAGCTCTGCCTCAGCCTTAGAGTCATAGTCATGTTTCTCAATATAAAGCTCTGCCTCAGCCTTAGAGCCATAGTCATGTTTCTCAACATAAACCTCAGCCTTAGAGCCATAGTCATGTTTCTCAACATAAACCTCTGCCTCAGCCTTAGAGCCATAGTCATGTTTCTCAATATAAAGCTCTGCCTCAGCCTTAGAGCCATAGTCATGTTTCTCAATATAAAGCTCTGCCTCAGCCTTAGAGCCATAGTCATGTTTCTCAATATAAAGCTCTGCCTCAGCCTTAGAGCCATAGTCATGTTTCTCAACATAAACCTCTGCCTCAGCCTTAGAGCCATAGTCATGTTTCTCAATATAAACCTCTGCCTCAGCCTTAGAGCCATAGTCATGTTTCTCAATATAAAGCTCTGCCTCAGCCTTAGAGCCATAGTCATGTTTCTCAATATAAACCTCTGCCTCAGCCTTAGAGCCATAGTCATGTTTCTCAATATAAACCTCTGCCTCAGCCTTAGAGCCATAGTCATGTTTCTCAATATAAACCTCTGCCTCAGCCTTAGAGCCATAGTCATGTTTCTCAATATAAACCTCTGCCTCAGCCTTCCGCTCAGTCATTCCCTCTTCCTAGTTCATCTCTGGTAATATAGACTGAGTGCACAAACAATGACTGCTCTTTCCATAACATAATATAAATAAAATAATATATGCCATTTAGCAGACGCTTTTATCCAAAGCGACTTACAGTCATGTGTGCATACATTCTACGTATGGGTGGTCCCGGGAATCGAACCCACTACCCTGGCGTTACAAGCGCCATGCTCTACCAACTGAGCTACATCAAATCGAGCTTTATTTACACAGCACATTTCAGACATGGAATGCTTTCAGACCATGTGCTTTACAAGAAAAAAATAAAAACAATGAAAATAAAAAATGAAATATTTACGACACAATAAACATAAGAGGATAAAAAAGGAAAAGCAAAGTTAAAAAGGTGTGTTTTAAGATCTCGTTTAAATATGTCCACAGTTTCAGCCCCCTCAGGCTCTCTGGCAGGCTGTTCCAGAGACTGGGGCATAGTAACTAGAGACTGGGGGCATAGTAACTAGAGACTGGGAGCATAGTAACTAAAGGCTGGGAGCATAGTAACTAGAGGCTGTCTCTCCATGCCTCTTGGTCCCCCACAGATTCTCTGGCAGGCTATTCCAGAATCTGGGGGCATAGTAACTAAAGGCTGGGGGCATAGTAACTAGAGGCTGGGGGCCTAGTAACTAAAGACTGGGAGCATAGTAACTAAAGACTGTCTCTCCATGCCTATTGGTCCCCCACGGGTTCTCTGGCAGGCTATTCCAGAATCTGGGGGCATAGTAACTAAAGACTGGGGGCATAGTAACTAAAGGCTGGGGGCATAGTAACTAAAGGCTGGGGGCATAGTAACTAAAGACTGGGAGCATAGTAACTAAAGACTGGGAGCATAGTAACTAAAGGCTGGGGGCATAGTAACTACAGACTGGGGGCATAGTAACTAAAGGCTGGGGGCATAGTAACTAAAGGCTGGGGGCATGGTAACTAAAGGCTGGGGGCATAGTAACTACAGGCTGGGGCATAGTAACTAAAGACTGGGAGCATAGTAACTAAAGGCTGGGGGCATAGTAACTAAAGGCATAGTAACTAGAGGCTGGGGGCATAGTAACTAAAGGCATAGTAACTAGAGGCTGGGGGCATAGTAACTAAAGGCATAGTAACTAGAGACTGGGAGCATAGTAACTAAAGGCTGGGGGCATAGTAACTAAAGACTGGGGCATAGTAACTAAAGACTGTCTCTCCATGCCTCTTGGTCCCCACAGGTTCTCTGGCAGGCTATTCCAGAATCTGGGGGCATAGTAACTAAAGACTGGGGGCATAGTAACTAAAGGCTGGGGGCATAGTAACTAAAGGCTGGGGGCATAGTAACTAAAGGCTGGGGGCATAGTAACTAAAGGCTGGGAGCATAGTAACTAAAGACTGGGAGCATAGTAACTAAAGACTGGGAGCATAGTAACTAAAGACTGGGGGCATAGTAACTAAAGGCTGGGGGCATAGTAACTAAAGGCTGGGGGCATAGTAACTACAGGCTGGGGGCATAGTAACTAGAGACTGGGAGCATAGTAACTAAAGACTGGGGGGCATAGTAACTAAAGACTGGGGGCATAGTAACTAAAGGCTGGGGGCATAGTAACTAAAGGCTGGGAGCATAGTAACTAAAGACTGGGGACATAGTAACTAAAGACTGGGAGCATAGTAACTAAAGACTGGGAGCATAGTAACTAAAGACTGGGGGCATAGTAACTAAAGGCTGGGGGCATAGTAACTAAAGGCTGGGGGCATAGTAACTAAAGGCTGGGGGCATAGTAACTAAAGGCTGGGGGCATAGTAACTAAAGGCTGGGGGCATAGTAACTAAAGGCTGGGGCATAGTAACTAAAGACTGGGGGCATAGTAACTAAAGACTGGGGGCATAGTAACTAAAGACTGTCTCTCCATGCCTCTTGGTCCCCCACAGGTTCTCTGGCAGGCTATTCCAGAATCTGGGGGCATTGTAACTAAAGACTGGGGGCATAGTAACTAAAGGCTGGGGGCATAGTAACTAAAGACTGGGGGCATAGTAACTAAAGGCTGTCTCTCCATGCCTCTTGGTCCCCCACAGGTTCGCTGGCTGGGAGCAGAATAACTAAAGGCTGGGGGCATAGTAACTAAAGACTGTCTCTCCATGCCTCTTGGTCCCCCACAGATTCTCTGGCAGGCTATTCCAGAATCTGGGGGCATAGTAACTAAAGACTGGGGGCATAGTAACTAAAGACTGTCTCTCCATGCCTCTTGGTCCCCCACAGATTCTCTGGCAGGCTATTCCAGAATCTGGGGGCATAGTAACTAAAGGCTGGGGGCATAATAACTAGAGGCTGGGGGCATAATAACTAAAGGCTGGGGGCATAGTAACTAAAGACTGGGGGCATAGTAACTAAAGACTGGGGGCATAATAACTAAAGTCTGGGGGCATAGTAACTAAAGGCTGGGGGCATAGTAACTAAAGACTGGGGGCATAGTAACTAAAGACTGGGGGCATAGTAACTAAAGACTGGGGGCATAGTAACTAAAGACTGGGGGCATAGTAACTAAAGGCTGGGGGCATAGTAACTAAAGGCTGGGGGCATAGTAACTAAAGGCTGGGGGCATAGTAACTAAAGACTGGGGGCATAGTAACTAAAGACTGGGGGCATAGTAACTAAAGACTGGGGGCATAGTAACTAAAGGCTGGGGGCATAGTAACTACAGGCATAGTAACTAAAGACTGGGGGTATAGTAACTAAAGGCTGGGGGCATAGTAACTAAAGACTGGGAGCATAGTAACTAAAGACTGGGAGCATAGTAACTAAAGACTGGGGGCATAGTAACTAAAGACTGTCTCTCCATGCCTCTTGGTCCCCCACAGGTTCTCTGGCAGGCTATTCCAGAATCTGGGGGCATTGTAACTAAAGGCTGGGGGCATAGTAACTAAAGGCTGGGGGCATAGTAACTAAATGCTGGGGTAATAGTAACTAAAGACTGGGGTAATAGTAACTAAAGACTGAGGTAATAGTAACTAAAGGCTGGGGTAATAGTAACTAAAGGCTGTCTCTCCATGCCTCTTGGTCCTCCTCAGGTTCTCTGGCAGGCCGTTCCAGAGGCTGGGGGCATAATAACTAAAGGCTGTCTCTCCATGCCTCTTGGTCCTGGGCTTTGGGATAGTTAAAAGGCTGTCTCTCCATGCCTCTTGGTCCCAGGCTTTGGGATAGTTAAAAGGCTGCCTCTCCATGCCTCTTGGTCCGAGGCTTTGGGATAGTTAAAAGGCCAGAGGACCTGAGGGACCTACTGGGTACATAACTTAAAGCATGTCTGACATGTGTTGGGGTACACAATCAATTTAAAAACCAATAGAATAATCTTTTAAATTAATGCTAAAACTCACAGGCAGGCAGTGCAGAGAACTTAACACCAGAGTGATGTGTGCTCTCTGTCTGGTCTTGGGTCAGTACCCGTGCTGCAGCATTCTGTATGCTATGCAGTTGACCAGTGGCTTTCTTGGGTAGACCAGAAAGGAGAGCATTACAGTAGTCAAACCTGCTTGTAATAAAAGCATGGATGAGTCTCTCTGTATCAGCCTGAGAGAGAAACCATGGCATTGTTCCTCAGGTGGTAAAAAGCTTTTTTCACATAATGAGAAAATAAAAAAAGTTTTTTAGAAATGATTGCAAATGTATTAAAAATAAAAACGAATACGGTATTTACGTAAATATTCAGATCTTTTGCTATGAGACTAGAAATTGAGCTCAGGTGCATCCTGTTTCCATAGATCATCTTTGAGATGTTTCTACAACTTGATTGGAGTACACTGCTGTAAATTCAATTGATTGATATGATTTGGAAAGGCACACACACCAGTCTATATAAGGTCCTATAGTTGACAGTGCATGTCAGAACAAAAACCAAGCCATGAGGTTGAAGGAATTGTCTGTAGAGCTCCGAGACAGGATTGTGTTGAGGCACAGATCTGGGGAAGGGTGCCAAAATATTTCTGCAGCATTGAAGGTCCCCAAGAATACAGTGGCCTCCATCATTCTCTAATGGAAGAAGTTTGGAACCACCAAGACTCTTCCTAGAAACCTGGCACCATCCCTACGGTGAAGCATGGTGGTGGCAGCATCATGCTGTGGGGATGTTTTTCATCGGCAGGGTCTGGGAGACTAGTCAGGATCGAGGGAAAGAGGAACGGAGCAAAGTACAGAGAGATCCTTGATGAAAACCTGCTCCAGAGCGCTCAGGACCTCAGACTGGGGTCAGATTGGGGTGAATTTTCACCTTCCAACAGGACAACGGCCCTAAGCACACAGCCAAGACAACGCAGGAGTGGCTTCGGGACAAGTCTCTAAATGTCCTTGAGTGTCCCAGCCAGAGCCTGGAGTTGAACCCGATCGAACATCTCTGAAAATAGCTGTGCAGCGACGCTCTCCATCCAACCTGACAGAGCTTGAGGGGATCTGCAGAGAAGAATGGGAGAAACTCCCCAAATACAGGTGTGCCAAGCTTGTAGCGTCATACCCAAGAAGACTAGAGGCTGTAATCGCTGCCAAAGGTGCTTCAACAAAGTACTGAGTAAAGGGTCTGAATACTTATGTAAATGTGATATTTTTTTAAATTCTAAAATCCTGTTTTTGCTTTGTCATTATGGGGTATTTTGTGTAGATAGATGAGGGAGGGGGGACAATTTAATACATTTTAGAATAAGGTTGTAACGCAACAAAAAGTCAAATGGTCTGAATAATTTTCCGGTTGTGTAGAAACCGAACAGAATCGAACCTTGTGGAATGCCACGCGATATTTATTTTCTCTGAGTTATATTCACCAAGGGTGACAAAAACTAAAATGATGGACTGGTTAAATAGGTCCTAAATCAATTTAGAAATAGACCCGGCGAGGCCAACCCACCTCTCCAGTCTGTCCAGGAGGACATCATGGTCACCAGTGTCGAATGCAGCACTGTCCTTCTGTAGCTCAGTTGGTAGAGCATGGTGTAAAGTAACGTTCCAGGGTAGTGGGTGAATCCCAATTTGACCACCCATGTAGAATGTATGCACACATGACTGTAAATCGTAAATGGATAAAATGTCTGCTAAATGGCATATATTATTATTATTATTATTAAGAGTACAAGGACAGAGAGCTGTTTTGCATCTGTGTTGGCTCTAAAGCCATTTGCCACTTTAACTAAGGCTGTCTCTGTGCTGTGGTGGGCACAAAAAAAACACATTAGCATTTTTCTTAAATACAGTAGGCTCTTCAAAAATAATTTACGTGTTTGAAAACCAATTTCTCCAGAATTTTGCTTAAAAGTGGAAGATTGGAGATTGTCAGGAAAAAATCTGAAAATTGCTGAAGAATCTACATGACTTTCCTTCAGAAGTGCTTTCTCCATAGCAGTTTTTAGTGATGTTGGGGGAAAGTGCCTGTGAACAGAGAGATTAACAATAGCTTGCACTTCTTCAGACATGCAATTAAAAACTGTTCTGAAGAAGTTGGATAGGATGGAGAAGGCAGGTTGTGATATCCTGAGCATGTCTGTGTCAACCAGGGAAAATACATCCATAGAGCCATTGTGTGGTAGGCCAGTGTAAGCAGTACAGCTTCCGTCCCTACCTGGGCTCGAACCAGGGACCCCTCTGCACACATCAACAACTGACACCCACGAAGCATCGTTACCCATGGTTACCCATCGCTCCACAGAGCAAGAGCTCAGGGGAACAACTGCTTCAAGGTCTCAGAGGAAGTGACGTCACCGATTGAATCTCTATTAGCGCGCCACCACAGCTAACTAGCGAGCCATTTCACATCGGTGACACATATCATCAAACTTCTCATCAGGTCTTGACTGATACTCAGCCTAATGTGGTTTATCTTATCTCTGAAATATGCCACAAATGAATCACATGGGTTTGCAGGGGGTAGAATCAACGGTGGCGAAGAGCTAAGCCCTCTAATTACTCTGATCAATAGTGATCAAGTTAGTAAAATGAGCCTGTCTGGCATTTCTAATGGCCTTGTTATATACACCAAGTTGCTCTCTCTAATAATGGACCTGCAACTTTGACATTCTCCACTTCCGCGCTGCCTTTTTCTGCAATTTCTCTTAAATATAAATGTTTTATTTAACTAGGCAAGTCAGTTAAGAACAAAATCTTATTTAAAATGACAGCCTAGGAACAGTAGGGTTAACTGCCTGTTCAGGGGCAGAACTACAGATTTGTACCTTGTCAGCTCGGGGATTCGAACTTGCAACCTTTCGGTTACTCGTCCGATGCTCTAACCACTAGGCTAAACCCGGACGACACCTGGGCTAATTGTGCGCCACTCCATTGAGACTCCCAATCACGGCCGGTTCTGATACAGCCTGGATTCGAACCAGGGTGTCTGTAGTGACGCCTCTAGTAATGAGATGCGGTGCCTGCTCAAATCCGTGAGCCCAATTGATTAGTTTCCTCACTCATCCAAGGGGCTCTTCATTTGGATGGGGCCTTTTTAAAACTTTATTGCCATAGACTGACCAGGTGTATCCGGGAAGAGGGGGGTGGGGGGGGGGGTTCCTAGTGTTTTGTACACTCAGTATATATATAATACCACCAGTACTACACCATCTGTTACGTGTCTATATGACTTGCATGTTTTTGTTATTTTAAACGTTCTAAACATGCATAAAGTAACGAATGAATGAATTTTAATTTTTTAAATGTCTCTTTGTATTTTATGCTTCAAGATGTCTTCATCATTTAACTTTTCAATATTAAATGTATCTTCTAGTGGTGGAGGCTAAAGCTATGATGAAGGAGCGACAGAAAAAGGACAATCATAACCAGAGTGAGTATAGACCAATACTTTACTGCCAATGAAAATGTATTTTAAAATGTATTTTATTACGTCTAACATTTTTAACATTTTAACCTCGTGATGATGCTGACATGTCACGGTTCTTCTCCTTGGTGATGATGCTGACATGTCACGGTTCTTCTCCTTGGTGATGATGCTGACATGTCACGGTTCTTCTCCTTGGTGATGATGCTGACATGTCACGGTTCTTCTCCTTGGTGATGATGCTGACATGTCACTGTTCTTCTCCTAGTTGAGAGACGGAGGAGGTTCAACATCAACGATCGCATCAAGGAACTGGGAGCTCTCATCCCCAAATCTAGTGACCCGTGAGTTACTATGGACAGAAATGACCCCTGACCCTTACTTACCCAAACCTAGTGACCTGTGAGTTCCTATGGACAGAAATGAACCCTAACCTTTAGTTACCCAAACCTAGTGACCTGTGAGTTCCTATGGACAGAAATGAACCCTAACCTTTAGTTACCCAAACCTAGTGACCTGTGAGTTCCTATGGACAGAAATGAACCCTAACCTTTAGTTACCCAAACCCAAACCTAGTGACCTGTGAGTTCCTATGGACAGAAATGAACCCTAACCTTTAGTTACCCTAACCCAAATCTAGTGACCCGTGAGTTCCTATGGACGGAAATGAACCCTAACCTTTAGTTACCCTCACCCAAATCTAGGGACCCGTCACCTTAAGGGAGGAATAAAAGTTTATGGCCCGTAATCACTAGTGTCCTGTCTAGCAGTAACGAACGATGTTTGTACAGATGGGTAGGAGGAGACTCAGCCTCTTAGGAACGGCTAAATATCAGTGTTTGTGTGAAATTATCATTTTATTATCTTTTGAGAAGAATTAAACTTGGTTAAGCTTTCATAATGTCTGTTGAGTTATTAACTTCTGTTTTTTAACCTTTATGTAACGAGGCAAGTCAGTTAATAAGAACAAATTCTTATTTTCAATGATGGCCATAAGAACACTGCCTTGTTCAGGGGCAGAATGACAGATTTTTAGACCTTGTCAGCTCGGGGATTCAATCTCCATAGAACCCGATGGACAGAAATGACCCCTGACCCTTACTTACCCAAACCTAGTGACCTGTGAGTTCCTATGGACAGAAATGACCCCTGACCCTTACTTACCCAAACCTAGTGACTTGTGAGTTCCTATGGACAGAAATTACCCCTGACCCTTATTTACCCAAACCTAGTGACTTGTGAGTTCCTATGGACAGAAATGACCCCTGACCCTTACTTACCCAAACCTAGTGACTTGTGAGTTCCTATGGACAGAAATGACCCCTGACCCTTACTTACCCAAACCTAGTGACCTGTGAGTTCCTATGGACAGAAATGACCCCTGACCCTTACTTACCCAAACCTAGTGACCTGTGAGTTCCTATGGACAGAAATGACCCCTGACGCTTACTTACCCAAACCTAGTGACCTGTGAGTTCCTATGGACAGAAATGACCCCTGACCCTTACTTACCCAAACCTAGTGACCTGTGAGTTCCTATGGACAGAAATGACCCCTGACCCTTACTTACCCAAACCTAGTGACCTGTGAGTTCCTATGGACAGAAATGAACCCTAACCTTTAGTTACCCTCACCCAAATCTAGTGACCCGTGAGTTCCTATGGACAGAAATGAACCCTAACCTTTAGTTACCCTCACCCAAATCTAGTGACCCGTGAGTTCCTATGGACAGAAATGAACCCTAACCTTTAGTTACCCTCACCCAAATCTAGTGACCCGTGAGTTCCTATGGACAGAAATGACCCCTGACCCTTACTTACCCATAGTATCTAATCATGCCGCTGTTCCTTTCTCCTCACTGACCCCCCTGCTACAACATAGTATCTAATCATGCCGCTGTTCCTTTCTCCTCACTGACCCCCCCTGCTACAACATAGTATCTAATCATGCCGCTGTTCCTTTCTCCTCACTGACCCCCTGCTACAACATAGTATCTAATCATGCCGCTGTTCCTTTCTCCCAACTGGCCCCCCCTGCTACAACATAGTATCTAATCATGCCGCTGTTCCTTTCTCCTCACTGAACCCCCCTGCTACAACATAGTATCTAATCATGCCGCTGTTCCTTTCTCCTCACTGACCCCCTTCCTAATCATGCCGCTCCTCACTGACCCCCCTGCTAATCAACATGAGTATCTAAATCATGCCGCTGTTCCTTTCTCCTCACTGACCCCCCCGCTACTATTCGTATCTAATCATGCCGCTGTTCCTTTCTCCTCACTGACCCCCTGCTACAACATAGTATCTAATCATGCCGCTGTTCCTTTCTCCTCACTGACCCCCCCCTGCTACATCATAGTATCTAATCATGCCGCTGTTCCTTTCTCCTCACTGACCCCCTGCTACAACATAGTATCTAATCATGCCGCTGTTCCTTTCTCCTCACTGACCCCCCCTGCTACAACATAGTATCTAATCATGCCGCTGTTCCTTTCTCCTCACTGACCCCCTGCTACAACATAGTATCTAATCATGCCGCTGTTCCTTTCTCCTCACTGATCCCCCCTGCTACAACATAGTATCTAATCATGCCGCTGTTCCTTTCTCCTCACTGACCCCCTGCTACAACATAGTATCTAATCATGCCGCTGTTCCTTTCTCCTCACTGACCCCCTGCTACAACATAGTATCTAATCATGCCGCTGTTCCTTTCTCCTCACTGACCCCCCGCTACTATTCGTATCTAATCATGCCGCTGTTCCTTTCTCCTCACTGATCCCCCCTGCTACAACATAGTATCTAATCATGCCGCTGTTCCTTTCTCCTCACTGATCCCCCCTGCTACAACATAGTATCTAATCATGCCGCTGTTCCTTTCTCCTCACTGACCCCCCGCTACTATTCGTATCTAATCATGCCGCTGTTCCTTTCTCCTCACTGACCCCCCGCTACTATTCGTATCTAATCATGCCGCTGTTCCTTTCTCCTCACTGACCCCCCGCTACTATTCGTATCTAATCATGCCGCTGTTCCTTCACTGACCCCCTCTACTATTCATGCTGTTCCTTTCTCCTCACTGACCCCCCGCTACTATTCGTATCTAATCATGCCGCTGTTCCTTTCTCCTCACTGATCCCCCCTGCTACAACATAGTATCTAATCATGCCGCTGTTCCTTTCTCCTCACTGACCCCCCCCGCTACTATTCGTATCTAATCATGCCGCTGTTCCTTTCTCCTCACTGACCCCCCCCGCTACTATTCGTATTTAATCATGCCGCTGTTCCTTTCTCCTCACTGATCCCCCCTGCTACAACATAGTATCTAATCATGCCGCTGTTCCTTTCTCCTCACTGACCCCCCCTGCTACAACATAGTATCTAATCATGCCCTGTTCCTTTCTCCCCACTGACCCCCCGCTACTATTCGTATCTAATCATGCCGCTGTTCCTTTCTCCTCACTGACCCCCCCCGCTACTATTCGTATCTAATCATGCCGCTGTTCCTTTCTCCTCACTGACCCCCCCGCTACTATTCGTATCTAATCATGCCGCTGTTCCTTTCTCCTCACTGACCCCCTGCTACTATTCCCATGCCGCTGTTCCTTTCTCCTCACTGACCCCCGCTATTCGTATCTAATCATGCCGCTGTTCCTTTCTCCTCACTGACCCCCCCTGCTACTACATCGTATCTAATCATGCCGCTGTTCCTTTCTCCTCACTGACCCCCCCCGCTACTATTCGTATCTAATCATGCCGCTGTTCCTTTCTCCTCACTGACCCCCTGCTACAACATAGTATCTAATCATGCCGCTGTTCCTTTCTCCTCACTGACCCCCTGCTACAACATAGTATCTAATCATGCCGCTGTTCCTTTCTCCTCACTGACCCCCCCCTGCTACAACATAGTATCTAATCATGCCGCTGTTCCTTTCTCCTCACTGACCCCCCTGCTACATCATAGTATCTAATCATGCCGCTGTTCCTTTCTCCTCACTGACCCCCCCGCTACAACATAGTATCTAATCATGCCGCTGTTCCTTTCTCCTCACTGATCCCCCCGCTACAACATAGTATCTAATCATGCCGCTGTTCCTTTCTCCTCACTGACCCCCTGCTACAACATAGTATCTAATCATGCCGCTGTTCCTTTCTCCTCACTGACCCCCTGCTACAACATAGTATCTAATCATGCCGCTGTTCCTTTCTCCTCACTGACCCCCCGCTACTATTCGTATCTAATCATGCCGCTGTTCCTTTCTCCTCACTGATCCCCCCTGCTACAACATAGTATCTAATCATGCCGCTGTTCCTTTCTCCTCACTGACCCCCTGCTACAACATAGTATCTAATCATGCCGCTGTTCCTTTCTCCTCACTGACCCCCCCGCTACTATTCGTATCTAATCATGCCGCTGTTCCTTTCTCCTCACTGACCCCCCCCGCTACTATTCGTATCTAATCATGCCGCTGTTCCTTTCTCCTCACTGATCCCCCTGCTACGGAGACAGGGAGACGCGTTGGAACAAGGGCACCATCCTGAAGGCGTCTGTGGACTACATTAGGAGGCTGCAGAAGGAGCAGCAGAGAGCCAAGGAGGTGGAGACCAGACAGAGGAAACTGGAGCACAGCAACCGCAGCCTACTGCTACGTATACAGGTAATACTGACAGTAACCTACCTATACAGGTAATACTGACAGTAACCTACCTATACAGGTAATACTGACAGTAACCTACCTATACAGGTAATACTGACAGTAACCTACCTATACAGGTAATACTGACAGTAACCTACCTATACAGGTAATACTGACAGTAACCTACCTATACAGGTAATACTGACAGTAACCTACCTATACAGGTAATACTGACAGTAACCTACCTATACAGGTAATACTGACAGTAACCTACCTATACAGGTAATACTGACAGTAACCTACCTATACAGGTAATACTGACAGTAACCTACCTATACAGGTAATACTGACAGTAACCTACCTATACAGGTAATACTGACAGTAACCTACCTGTACAGGTAATACTGACAGTAACCTACCTATACAGGTAATACTGACAGTAACCTACTGCTACCTATACAGGTAATACTGACAGTAACCTACCTATACAGGTAATACTGACAGTAACCTACTGCTACCTATACAGGTTAGGACAATAAAGTCAAACAGGCAATCAGTATGCTTCACGGAAGGCTGGTAGTCAATCAGTATGCTGCAAGGAAGGCTGGTAAGTATGCTGCACGGAAGGCTGGTAGGCAATCAGTATGCTGCAAGGAAGGCTGGTAGTCAATCAGTATGCTGCACGGAAGGCTGGTAGTCAATCAGTATGCTGCAAGGAAGGCTGGTAGTCAATCAGTATGCTGCAAGGAAGGCTGGTAGTCAATCAGTATGCTGCAGTGAAGGCTGGTAGTCAATCAGTATGCTGCACGGAAGGCTGGTAGTCAATCAGTATGCTGCAAGGAAGGCTGGTAGTCAATCAGTATGCTGCACGGAAGGCTGGTAGTCAATCAGTATGCTGCAGGGAAGGCTGGTAGTCAATCAGTATGCTGCAAGGAAGGCTGGTAGTCAATCAGTATGCTGCAGTGAAGGCTGGTAGTCAATCAGTATGCTGCACGGAAGGCTGGTAGTCAATCAGTATGCTGCAAGGAAGGCTGGTAGTCAATCAGTATGCTGCACGGAAGGCTGGTAGTCAATCAGTATGCTGCAGGGAAGGCTGGTAGTCAATCAGTATGCTGCAAGGAAGGCTGGTAGTCAATCAGTATGCTGCAAGGAAGGCTGGTAGTCAATCAGTATGCTGCAGGGAAGGCTGGTAGTCAATCAGTATGCTGCAAGGAAGGCTGGTAGTTACTTATGTGTGATGTTGGAATGATCTTGTTTCTTTGGAAGTGCTAGAAGTAAATTGCCTCAGGCGAAATCAATAATCTGTGGCGTCCCCCAGGGCAGTGTGCTAGGATCCCTCTACTATTTCTACTGTACATTAATTAAGCATTAAGGCATGAGAATATATGCATTATCATGAGTAATGCACATCTAAGGGCTTTTCTTAGGCATGACGCAAATTGTTTTAAAAATGGTTTCATGAACTAAACTGAAGTTTCGACCGTTGTTGTATCTCTCTACAGGAGCTAGAGATGCAGGCCTGCCTCCACGGCCTCTCCACCCCCGCCTCCTCCTCCCAGGGCTCCTCCTCCTCACACCTCAGCCTATCACAATCCCTGGACCCCAGCACGGGCGACGCCCTCTCCAAGACCCTCCTCTCCCTGAGTGGTGGCCCAGGCCTTCAGGCCACCTCCCCCTCCTTTCTGTCTCCACCCCCCTCGGCCTCACCGGTTGGCCTGATGAACATGGCTTCTCCTCTGGGCTTCTCTGAGCTGGACGACCCGTCTGCCGCAGCCTTCCACTCCTCCCTGCTACCGGACATGGGTCTTGGGGACATCTTGATGGACCATGGGGGGATAGGGATGTCCCCGGTGTGGGCCCGAGAGCCCCTGCTCTCCTCCATCTCCCCAGGAGTCTCCAAGACCTCCAGCCGCAGGAGCAGCTTCAGCATGGAGGAGGACTTGTGACTTGAGTTAAAGGACCCTACCCCTTACACTGCTAGGCAAGAGCAGCTTCATGCATGGAGGAAAGCCTGTGACTGGGCTGAGTCCAAAACCAACCCCTAGACCAGCATTTCCCACACTCGATCCCAATAGGGTGCACGTTTTGGTTTGTGCCCTAACACTACACTGATTCAAATGATCAAAGCGTTATGGTTAATTGAGTATTTCATTCCACTGTGTAGTGCCAGGGCAAAAACCAAAATGTGCTTCCTTTAGGATCCTGAGGACCGAGTTTGGGAGACCCTTCCCTAGACCCTGGCTCCTAAACCCTAGCTCCTAAACCCTACCCTAGCTCCTAGACCCTGGCTCCTAGACCCTGGCTCCTAGACCCTGGCTCCTAGACCCTGGCTCCTAGACCCTGGCTCCTAGACCCTAGCTCCTAGACCCTGGCTCCTAGACCCTGGCTCCTAGACCCTGGCTCCTAGACCCTGGCTCCTAGAACCTAGCTTCTAGACCCTGGCTCCTAGACCCTAGCTCGTAGACCCTAGCTTCTAGACCCTAGCTCCTAGACCCTAGCTCCTAGACCCTGGCTCCTAGACCCTAGCTCCTAGACCCTGGCTCCTAGACCCTAGCTCCAAGACCCTGGCTCCTAGTAATTGTTTAAGACACAAGGTTATTTGTAGATCAGTCAGTCTGCAATGTAGTTAATCTGGACCACGACTTAAGGCCTATTAGAGGACTGGGGTGGAGCCTCCACATACTATGGCCCCGTCCATCAATCACAGAGTTGTGGTCAAAGGTCTTAGTTTAGTCGAGGATTTGCAAAATTCCAGTCCCCAGGTTTTCCAGAAATCCTGGCAGTAAGGTTCCAGAAATCCTGGCAGTAAGGTTCCAGAAATCCTGTCAGGAAGGTTCCAGAAATCCTGGCAGTAAGGTTCCAGAAATCCTGTCAGGAAGGTTCCAGAAATCCTGGCAGGAAGGTTCCAGAAATCCTGTCAGGAAGGTTCCAGAAATCCTGGCAGGAAGGTTCCAGAAATCCTTGCAGGAAGGTTCTAGAAATCCTGGCAGTAAGTTTCTAGAAATCCTGGCAGTAAGGTTCCAGAAATCCTGGCAGTAAGGTTCCAGAAATCCTGGCAGTAAGGTTCCAGAAATCCTGTCAGAATCGCAGATGAAACACGTTAAAATAGACATGAACCTATTTTTACGTCTGTTATTTTCAGGAGTTGTCCATCCCTGGATCTTTATCACAGAACAGGAAACCGGAGTTGGGGAATATTGTTTCAATGAAACAGCAGATGCTGTGTTCAGAAAGCCACAAATATTCAATTAAAAACAAATATTCAATTAAAAACAAATATTCAATTAAAAACAAATATTCATTAAAAACAAATATTCAATTAAAAACAAATATTCAATTAAAAACAAATATTCAATTAAAAACCATTATTTGTATGTATGTATGATGAGACCTCAGCTTTTGTGAAACTCTGCAAAACAAAAAGGGATGGCATTATTCTGTGTTGAAACAGCAAGATTAACTGTCTGTGTATCCCGAATAGCAACCTATTCCCTACATCTGGATACTACTGGAGTGCAGTATATAGGAAATACGGTGCCATTTGGGATACATGATAGTGCAGCACTTTTCATTGGTAGACATGTTGTATAGATAGATGAGTGTTGTGCAGTAGTATGCTTCTAAAGAGTCCCACAGGAAAACCAGTCTGAGCAGCCAGCCATGTAGTAGACTAAACAGTTACTGTGTTTGTAGACCCAATGTTCTGTTGTCTTCAACAACAAGACAGTTAAGAGTAGACTAACCCTGAACTTCATCACTTCCTGTTCCTGGCCTGGCTGGGGTCAATTCAGTTTATCAGGGGTTGAGAAAAAAACCCCGAACAGAATGAAATGAGAATGTTTTTTATTTTCTATTAATGAATTCTATTTTCTCTTCTAAGATTTTACAGATTGAAAATGGAATTGACCCCTAACCCTACTGTCAGTCACTAAACTGCAGTAGTTTAGCTGTTATAAGCACTTCTAAAGGTGTTATGAGTGCTTATACGCCCCATGTATCAGTTTTAGAAAACCTACTCATTCTCATTCATTCTTATTATTTGTTTTTAAACCATTTTCTACATTTTACAATAATAGTGAAGACATCAAAACTATGAAATAACACATATGGAATCATGTAGTAACAAAAACGTGTTAAACAAATCAAAAATATATTTTTATATTTGAGATTCTTCAAAGTAGCCACTGGTTTGCCTTGATGACAGTGTTGCTGTGTCCAAACCTTTTTGACTGGTACTGTAAACGGTGTACACAAGGGACTCGACAATAATGGAATAAGAACCAGGTCTGTTGTGTTGTTTTAAAGGCTGACATTCTATAGCCTGGTTCCAGGTCTGTTGTGTTGTTTTGAAGGCTGACATTCTAAAGCCTGGAACCAGGTCTGTTGTGTTGTTTTAAAGGCTGACATTCTATAGCCTGGTTCCAGGTCTGTTGTGTTGTTTTGAAGGCTGACATTCTATAGCCTGGTTCCAGGTCTGTTGTGTTGTTTTAAAGGCTGACATTCTATAGCCTGGTTCCAGGTCTGTTGTGTTGTTTTAAAGGCTGACATTCTATAGCCTGGTTCCAGGTCTGTTGTGTTGTTTTAAAGGCTGACATTCTATAGCCTGGTTCCAGGTCTGTTGTGTTGTTTTAAAGGCTGACATTCTATAGCCTGGTTCCAGGTCTGTTGTGTTGTTTTAAAGGCTGACATTCTATAGCCTGGTTCCAGGTCTGTTGTGTTGTTTTAAAGGCTGACATTCTATAGCCTGGTTCCAGGTATGTTGTGTTGTTTTAAAGGCTGACCATCTATAGCCTGGTTCCAGGTCTGTTGTGTTGTTTTAAAGGCTGACATTCTATAGCCTGGTTCCAGGTCTGTTTATACTGTGTAAAGTAGCAAAACAGCACAAACCAATCTGGGACCAGGCTAGATGTTTTAAATTTGATGTAAGGTATTTGGTATTGGTATTTATTAGCCGTTGTCGAAAGCAGCAACCAGTTTTCATGGGATCCAGAGCTCTTTTATTTCCAGGGATGAGGTGATAGGATCATTCAAACTGCTAAAATGATGCACCTCACAATAACAAAGGGTTTCTTTCAGCTGCCATTCATATTATAACAGATGCTTAATAACACTGGTTTCAGGTTGCAATCCAGGCTAATAGCTTGTATAATATATAATAATATGCCACGTTTCTTTGTCACCTGTGTGTATGTATATTTTACGTATGGGTGGTCCTAGACATTGAACCTACTACCCTGGCATTACAAGAGCCATGCTCAACCAACCTGAGCTGCAAATAACCACAGGTTTGAACACTGGTCTGTATATGGCCACATTGACGACTTCTACATAACATGATGTCTGCTTTGATTTTGTAAAGGAAACAAGTTGTTTTACAAATTGAAGATTACAATTTTTATTCGCCTGTAATCTGTCTCCTGTTGTAGCTGTACATACCGATATTTGATCTAATCTGTCTCCCGTTGTAGCTGTACATACCGATATTTGATCTAATCTGTCTCCCGTTGTAGCTGTACATACCGATATTTGATCTAATCTGTTTCCTGTTGTAGCTGTACATACCGATATCTGATCTAATCTGTCTCCACTTGTAGCTGTACATACCGATATTTGATCTAATCTGTCTCCACTTGTAGCTGTACATACCGATATTTGATCTAATCTGTCTCCTGTTGTAGCTGTACATACCGATATTTGATCTAATCTGTCTCCACTTGTAGCTGTACATACCGATATTTGATCTAATCTGTCTCCACTTGTAGCTGTACATACCGATATTTGATCTAATCTGTTTCCTGTTGTAGCTGTACATACCGATATTTGATCTAATCTGTCTCCTGTTGTAGCTGTACATACCGATATTTGATCTAATCTGTCTCCACTTGTAGCTGTACATACCGATATTTGATCTAATCTGTCTCCACTTGTAGCTGTACATACCGATATTTGATCTAATCTGTCTCCACTTGTAGCTGTACATACCGATATTTGATCTAATCTGTCTCCTCTTGTAGCTGTACATACCGATATTTGATCTAATCTGTTTCCTGTTGTAGCTGTACATACCGATATTTGATCTAATCTGTCTCCACTTGTAGCTGTACATACCGATATTTGATCTAATCTGTCTCCTGTTGTAGCTGTACATACTGATATTTGATCTAATCTAATCTTTTTGGGCCGATACCGATATCTGATATTTTCCTTGCCCAAATTGTTTTGCCGGCCTTTTTTAAGCAATCTTAAATGGAGGGGAAGGGTAGCCTAGTGGCTAGAGTGTTGGACTAGTAACCGGAAGGTTGCAAGTTCAATCCCCTGAGCTGACAAGGTACAAATCTGTCGTTCTGCCCCTGAACAGGCAGTTAACCCACTGTTCCTCGGCCGTCATTGAAAATTAGACTTTGTTCTTAACTGACTTGCCTAGTTCAATAAAGATAAAATTATAGTACAGTTAAATAGTTAATGGACGCATCTCAGTGAAAGAGGTGTCACTTTTTATTTATTTTATTTTTTAAATTCACCTTTATTTAACCAGGTAGGCCAGTTGAGAACAAGTTCTCATTTACAACGGCGACCAGGCCAAGAATAAAGCAAAGCAGTGTGACAAAAACAACAACACAGAGTTACACATAAACAAACGCACAGTCAGTAACACAAAAGAGTTTGTGCAAATGTAGGGAGGTAAGGCAATAAATAGGCCATAGAGGCGAAAATAATTATAATTTAGCATTAACACTGAAGTGACAGATGTGCAGATGATGATGTGCAAGTAGAGATACTGAGGTGCAAAAGAGCAAGAGGGTAAGTAATAATATGGGGATGAGGTAGTTGGGTGGGCTATTTACAGATGGGCTCTGTACAGGTACAGTGATCGGTAAGCTGCTCTGACAGCTGATGCTTAAAGTTAGAGAGGGAGATATAAGACTCCAGCTCCAGTGATTTTTGCAGTTCGTTCCAGTCATTGGCAGCAGAGAACTGGAAGGAAAGGCGGCCAAAGGAAGTGTTGGCTTTGGGGATGACCAGTGAGATATACCTGCTGGAGCGCGTGCTATGGTGGGCGTTGCTATGGTAACCAGTTAGCTGAGATAAGGCGGGGCTTTACCTAGCAAAGACTTATAGATGACCTGGAGCCAGTGGGTTTGGCGACGGATATGTGGTGAGGTCCAGCTAACGAGAGCATACAGGTCGCAGTGGTGGGTGGTATATGGGGCTTTGATGATAAAAACAGATGGCACTGTGATAGACTACATCCAGTGTGCTGAGTGGAGTGTTGGGGGCTATTTTTTACATCGCCGAAGTCAAGGATAGGTAGGATAGTCAGTTTTACGGGGGTATGTTTGGCGGCAAGAGTGAAGGAGGCTTTGTTGCGAAATAGGAAGCCGATTCTAGATTTAATTTTGGATTGGAGATGCTTAATGTGAGTCTGGAAGGAGAGTTTACAGTCAGCCGTGGAAAAATGCTTATTGAAATGATTGATTATCGTAGATTTATCGGTGTTGATAGTGTTTCCTATCCTCGGGGAAGTGGGCAGCTGGGAGGAGGTGCTCTTATTCTCCATGGACTTTACAGTGTCCCAGAACCTTTTTGGAATTAGTGCTACAGGATGCAAATGTCTGTTTGAAAAAGCTAGCCTTTGCTTTCCTCGCTGACTGTGTATAATGGTTCCTGACTTCCCTGAACAGTTGCATATCACGGGGGCTATTCGATGCTAATGCAGAACGCCACAGGATGTTTTTGTGCTGGTCGAGGGCAGACAGGTCTGGGGTGAACCAAGGGCTATATCTGTTCTTAGTTCTACATTTGAATGGGGCATGCTTATTTAAGATGGAGAGGAAAGCACTTTGGAAGAGCAACCAGGTATCTATCCTCTACTGACGGGATGATGTGGATATCCTTCCAGGATACTCGGGCCAGGTCAATTAGAAAGGCCTGCTCGCTGTGTCTTAGGGAGCGTTTGACAGTGATGAGGGGTGGTCATTTGACCACGGATCCATTACGGATGCAGGCAATGAGGCAGTGATCGCTGAGATCCTGGTTGCAGACAGAAGAGGTGTATTTAGAGGGCATGTTGGTCAGATGTACAGTCCCTGGTTCGAATCCAGGCTGTATCACATCTGGCCGTGATTGGGAGTCCCATAGGGCGGCGCACAATTGACCCAGCGTTGTCCGGGCCGTCATTGTAAATAAGAATTTGTTCTTAACTAACTTGCCTAGTTAAATAAAGGTTACACACATACACACAACACAAAAAGTGATTTTGTTGGCATTTACGTATGTCCCAATTACCAGTAAAACCAGTAAAAAAAAACATAATCAAAAACCTATTTAATTAATGTACTTGCTGTGCTGTTTCGTTGTTAATTTGTTCAGTTGTTTCATTCTCAACCAAGATTTCTATGGAACGCCATTTGGGTCAAAAAGAGATAAAACATCAAAATAACACCTCGAGTGTCAAATAAGCTTGTTGACCAATCAGGACCTGAATATGACGGCACGTCACAAAATACATTTAACGCGTTCATACATGTTTTTAGTTATCACACATTGATTACACCATCACACGTATTTCATATGTCACAACGAGTTCAAACAGGTCCCATTAATACAGGTAACGAGTGGAGGACAGAGGAGCCTCTTAAAGAAGAAGTTACAGGTCATTTTTTTACGTAGTTATTACACATTGATTACAGCGACACTCGTATTTCATATGTCACAACGATTCATCGATACGTCTGCTATACTGATAACAAGTTCAAACAGGTGCCATTAATACAGGTAACGAGTGGAGGACAGAGGAGCCTCTTAAAGAAGAAGTTACAGGTAATTTTTTTACGTAGTTATTACACATTGATTACAGCGTCACTCGTATTTCATATGTCACAGGGGATTCATCGATACGTCTGCTATGATGCTGGTAAAGTTGTCTCGCTGGGGAACAGGGTGCTGTTTGGGACTGGGGAACAGGGTGCTGTTTGGGACTGGGGAACAGGGTGCTGTTTAGAAGAGAGATTTGGCTGAGCTAAAAGTAAACCAAATTAGGATTGGTCATTTTATTTTGACACGATTCAGTATATTTGTCTATGATATGTTTCGTAGATATACAGCAATAACGGGTCTGGTTACCTACCTGTCTGGTTACCTACCTGTCTGGTTACCTACCTGTCTGGTTACCTACCTGTCTGGTTACCTACCTGTCTGGTTACCTGCCTGTCTGGTTACCTGCCTGTCTGGTTACCTACCTGTCTGGTTACCTACCTGTCTGGTTACCTACCTGTCTGGTTACCTACCTGTCTGGTTACCTGCCTGTCTGGTTACCTACCTGTCTGGTTACCTACCTGTCTGGTTACCTACCTGTCTGGTTACCTACCTGTCTGGTTACCTACCTGTCTGGTTACCTACCTGTCTGGTTACCTACCTGTCTGGTTACCTGCCTGTCTGGTTACCTACCTGTCTGGTTACCTACCTGTCTGGTTACCTACCTGTCTGGTTACCTACCTGTCTGGTTACCTACCTGTCTGGTTACCTACCTGTCTGGTTACCTGCCTGTCTGGTTACCTACCTGTCTGGTTACCTACCTGTCTGGTTACCTACCTGTCTGGTTACCTGCCTGTCTGGTTACCTGCCTGTCTGGTTACCTGCCTGTCTGGTTACCTACCTGTCTGGTTACCTACCTGTCTGGTTACCTGCCTGTCTGGTTACCTGCCTGTCTGGTTACCTACCTGTCTGGTTACCTACCTGTCTGGTTACCTACCTGTCTGGTTACCTGCCTGTCTGGTTACCTACCTGTCTGGTTACCTACCTGTCTGGTTACCTGCCTGTCTGGTTACCTGCCTGTCTGGTTACCTACCTGTCTGGTTACCTGCCTGTCTGGTTACCTACCTGTCTGGTTACCTACCTGTCTGGTTACCTACCTGTCTGGTTACCTGCCTGTCTGGTTACCTACCTGTCTGGTTACCTACCTGTCTGGTTACCTGCCTGTCTGGTTACCTGGATGTAAAGTGTCACTTTATGTGTATCAAAAACCATAAACCCTCCACCCACTTTGCTGATGATTGGTCTTCATCAGGATACCCCCCACACACACACACATATATATATATATATATATATATATACACACACACACCATCAGATAAAGATACTCAACTCACTGTAGATATTGGATCATGAAGGAGATTTTTGTACCAGTTGTTTCACTCCTCGTCAACAACAACATTGTCATATTACATGTAGTCTAAGATGTATATTGTTTACTTTTAACTCCACTTAGAAAGATAACAAACATGCTTCTTGACTTTTTCATTGTTTAATTTTTATAGAATCTTTGATAAACAATGATTAAACAGAACAAGTGTTTGTGTTTTATTTGTCTGAATCCTGAAGTTGTTACCCTCAGTGTTAATCTCTCAGTAAACTGATTGTGTTAATCCCTCAGTAAACTGGTTGTGTTAATCCCTCAGTAAACTGGTTGTGTTAATCCCTCAGTAAACTGGTTGTGTTAATCCCTCAGTAAACTGGTTGTGTTGATCCTTCAGTAAACTGGTTGTGTTAATCCCTCAGTAAACTGGTTGTGTTAATCTCTCAGTAAACTGGTTGTGTTAATCCCTCAGTAAACTGGTTGTGTTAATCCCTCAGTAAACTGGTTGTGTTAATCCCTCAGTAAACTGGTTGTGTTGATCCTTCAGTAAACTGGTTGTGTTAATCCCTCAGTAAACTGGTTGTGTTAATCTCTCAGTAAACTGGTTGTGTTAATCCCTCAGTAAACTGGTTGTGTTAATCCCTCAGTAAACTGATTGTGTTAATCCCTCAGTAAACTGGTTGTGTTAATCTCTCAGTAAACTGGTTGTGTTAATCTCTCAGTAAACTGGTTGTGTTAATCCCTCAGAAAGCAGGTTGTGTTAATCTCTCAGTAAACTGGTTGTGTTAATCCCTCAGAAAGCAGGTTGTGTTAATCCCTCAGTAAACTGGTTGTGTTAATCCCTCAGTAAACAGGTTGTGTTAATCCCTCGTAAACAGGTTGGTAATCCCTCAGTAAGCAGGTTGTGTTAATCCCTCAGAAACTGGTTGTGTTAATCCCTCAGTAAACAGGTTGTGTTAATCCCTCGTAAACAGGTTGGTAATCCCTCAGTAAGCAGGTTGTGTTAATCCCTCAGTAAATCAGGTTGTGTTAATCCCTCAGGAACCAGGTTGTGTTAATCCCTCAGTAAACTGGTTGTGTTAATCCCTCAGTAAACAGGTTGTGTTAATCCCTCAGTAAACTGGTTGTGTTAATCCCTCAGTAAACAGGTTGTGTTAATCCCTCAGTAACCAGGTTGTGTTAATCCCTCAGAAAACTGGTTGTGTTAATCCCCTCAGGAACCAGGTTGTGTTAATCCCTCAGGAACCAGGTTGTGTTAATCCCTCAGTAAACAGGTTGTGTTAATCCCTCAGTAAACAGGTTGTGTTAATCTCTCAGTAAACTGGTTGTGTTAATCCCTCAGTAAACTGGTTGTGTTAATCCCTCAGAGGTCAAAGGGCAGGACAATGTAAATAGTCTGGGTGGCCATTTGATTAGTTTAGTCATTCAGCAGTTTTATGGCTTGGGGGTAGAAGCTGTTAAAGAGCCTTGGCGCTCCGGTACCGCTTGCCTTGCGGTAGCAGAGAGAACAGTCTATAATATGGGTGGCTGGAGTCTTTGACAATTTTTGGACCTTCCTTTGACACCGCCTGGTATATAGGTCCTGGATTTCAGGAAGCTTGGCCCCAGTGATGTACTGGGCCGTATGTACTGCCCTCTGTAGCGCCTTCTGGTCAGATGCTGAGTGGTTGCCATACCAGCTAATGCAACGGGTCAGGATGCTCTCGATGGTGCAGCTGTAGAACCTTTTGAGGATTTGAGGACCCATGCCAAATCTTTTCAGTCTCCTGAGGGGGAATAGGTGTTGTCGTGCCCTCTTCTCAACTATCTTGGTGTGCTTGGACCATGACAGTTTGTTGGTGACGTGGAAACCAAGGAACTTGAAGCTCTCAACCCGCTCCACTTCAGTCTACAGATGGACCATCTATCAGTAACATGTCAACTGCGTCTCTGTTGACTTTCAACAAGAAAGTGTCTTTTAGTCCATGTTCAAAAAAACTATAAGCAGCATTTCAACAGCATACCTTTAGCCATTCAGTAGCATTTCAATAGCATACCCTGAGCCGTTCAGTAGCATTTCAATAGCATACCCTGAGCCGTTCAGTAGCATTTCAATAGCATACCTTTAGCCGTTCAGTAGCATTTCAATAGCATACCTTTAGCCGTTCAGTAGCATTTCAATAGCATACCTTTAGCCGTTCAGTAGCATTTCAATAGCATACCTTTAGCCGTTCAGTAGCATTTCAATAGCATATCTTTAGCCGTTCAGTAGCATTTCAATAGCACATCTTTAGCCGTTCAGTAGCATTTCAATAGCACATCTTTAGCCGTTCAGTAGCATTTCAATAGCACATCTTTAGCCGTTCAGTAGCATTTCAATAGCACATCTTTAGCCATTCAGTAGCATTTCAATAGCACATCTTTAGCCGTTCAGTAGCATTTCAATAGCACATCTTTAGCCGTTCAGTAGCATTTCAATAGCACATCTTTAGCCGTTCAGTAGCATTTCAATAGCACATCTTTAGCCATTCAGTAGCATTTCAATAGCACATCTTTAGCCGTTCAGTAGCATTTCAATAGCACATCTTTAGCCATTCAGTAGCATTTCAATAGCACATCTTTAGCCGTTCAGTAGCATTTCAATAGCATACCTTTAGCCGTTTGAGTAGCATTTCAATAGCATATCTTTAGCCGTTCAGTAGCATACCTTTAGCCGTTCAGTAGCATTTCAATAGCATACCTTTAGCCGTTCAGTAGCATTTCAATAGCATATCTTTAGCCGTTCAGCAGCATCTCCACAGCATATCTCATCATTTTCAACAAGGTAGTCTATAGTCCAACTATAGATGATCAACAAACAATCAGGAGATTATCAGCAGCATCTGTGTTACAATTTAACAACAAATGTGTTGTTATTTTCGAGTAACTATCTGTAGATATGCTTCGGGGACTATCCAAATGAAGTGCAACACAAGTGGAGCTTAGTTGACGGTCGACAGACCATCTGGTTCACATTCAACTGTGTATCAACTGATGAGCATGGTCTGTGCATTCACTAAGGGGCCGATTCCGACCCCAGTTGAGAGCTCGTAAATGTAAACGTAATTCCTTTCAATGCACTTTTCTCTCTATACGTATTCTGTCCTTGAACTCAAGCATGAGAATAGAGGGCTATTTCGCCTGCTATTCGCCCGCTATTTCGCCTGCTATTCGCCCGCTATTTTCGCCTGCTATTCGCCCGCTATTTCGCCTGCTATTAGCCCGCTATTTCGCCTGCTATTAGCCCGCTATTTCGCCTGCTATTCGCCCGCTATTTCGCCTGCTATTAGCCCGCTATTTCGCCTGCTATTCGCCCGCTATTTCGCCTGCTATTAGCCCGCTATTTCGCCTGCTATTAGCCCGCTATTTCGCCTGCTATTAGCCCGCTATTTCGCCTGCTATTAGCCCGCTATTTCGCCTGCTATTAGCCCGCTATTTCGCCTGCTATTTCGCCTGTTATTCGCCCGCTATTTCGCCTGCTATTAGCCCGCTATTTCGCCTGCTATTAGCCCGCTATTTCGCCTGCTATTTGCCCGCTATTTCGCCTGCTATTAGCCCGCTATTTCGCCTGCTATTAGCCCGCTATTTCGCCTGCTATTAGCCCGCTATTTCGCCTGCTATTAGCCCGCTATTTCGCCTGCTATTAGCCCGCTATTTCGCCTGCTATTAGCCCGCTATTTCGCCTGCTATTAGCCCGCTATTTCGCCTGCTATTTCGCCTGCTATTTCGCCTGCTATTTCGCCTGTTATTCGCCCGCTATTTCGCCTGTTATTCGCCCGCTATTTCACCTGCTATTAGCCCGCTATTTCGCCTGCTATTAGCCCGCTATTTCGCCTGCTATTTCGCCTGTTATTCGCCCGCTATTTCGCCTGCTATTCGCCTGCTATTCGCCCGCTATTTCGCCTGCTATTAGCCCGCTATTTCGCCTGCTATTTCGCCTGCTATTTCGCCCCGCTATTCGCCTGCTATTTCGCCTGCTATTCGCCTGCTATTCGCTGCTATTCTCCTGCCTGCTATTCGCCTGCTATTCGCCCCGCTATTTATTCGCCCGCTATTCGCCCGCTATTCGCCCGCTATTCACCCGCTATTCGCCTGCTATTCGCCCGCTATTCGCCCACTATTCGCCCGCTATTCGACCTGCTATTCGCCTGCTATTCGCCTGCTATTTCGCCTGCTATTAGCCCGCTATTTCGCCTGCTATTAGCCCGCTATTTCGCCTGCTATTAGCCCGCTATTTCGCCTGCTATTAGCCCGCTATTTCGCCTGCTATTAGCCCGCTATTTCGCCTGCTATTAGCCCGCTATTTCGCCTGCTATTAGCCCGCTATTTCGCCTGCTATTAGCCCGCTATTTCGCCTGCTATTAGCCCGCTATTTCGCCTGCTATTTCGCCTGCTATTTCGCCTGCTATTTCGCCTGTTATTCGCCCGCTATTTCGCCTGTTATTCGCCCGCTATTTCACCTGCTATTAGCCCGCTATTTCGCCTGCTATTAGCCCGCTATTTCGCCTGCTATTTCGCCTGTTATTCGCCCGCTATTTCGCCCGCTATTCGCCTGCTATTCGCCCGCTATTTCGCCTGCTATTAGCCCGCTATTTCGCCTGCTATTTCGCCTGCTATTTCGCCCGCTATTCGCCTGCTATTTCGCCTGCTATTCGCCTGCTATTCGCCTGCTATTCTCCTGCCTGCTATTCGCCTGCTATTCGCCCGCTATTCGCCCGCTATTCGCCCGCTATTCGCCCGCTATTCGCCCGCTATTCGCCTGCTATTCGCCCGCTATTCGCCCACTATTCGCCCGCTATTCGACCTGCTATTCGCCTGCTATTCGCCTGCTATTCGCCTGCTATTCGCCCGCTATTCGCCTGCTATTCGCCCGCTATTCGCCTGCTATTCGCCCACTATTCGCCCGCTATTCGACCTGCTATTCGCCCGCTATTCGACCTGCTATTCGCCTGCTATTCGCCCGCTATTCGCCCGCTATTCGCCCGCTATTCGACCTGCTATTCGCCTGCTATTCGCCTGCTATTCGCCTGCTATTCGCCCGCTATTCGCCCGCTATTCGCCTGCTATTCGCCCGCTATTCGCCCACTATTCGCCCGCTATTCGACCTGCTATTCGCCTGCTATTCGCCCGCTATTCGCCCACTATTCGCCCGCTATTCGACCTGCTATTCGCCCGCTATTTCGCCCGCTATTTCGCCTGTTATTCGCCCGCTATTTCGCCTGCTATTCGCCCGCTATTTCGCCCGCTATTTCGCCTGCTATTAGCCCGCTATTTCGCCTGCTATTTCGCCTGCTATTTCGCCCGCTATTCGCCTGCTATTTCGCCTGCTATTCGCCTGCTATTCGCCTGCTATTCTCCTGCCTGCTATTCGCCCGCTATTTATTCGCCTGCTATTCGCCCGCTATTTCGCCTGCTATTCGCCTGCTATTCGCCTGCTATTCGTCTGCTATTCGCCCGCTATTCGCCCGCTATTCGCCTGCTATTTGCTATTCGCCCGCTATTCGCCCGCTATTCACCCGCTATTCGCCTGCTATTCGCCCGCTATTCGCCTGCTATTCGCCCGCAATTCGCCCACTATTCGCTATTTGCTATTCGCCTGCTATTCGCTGCTATTCGCCTGCTATTCGTCTGCTATTCGCCTGCTATTCGCCCGCTATTCGCCTGCTATTCGCCTGCTATTCGCCCGCTATTCGCCCGCTATTCACCCGCTATTCGCCTGCTATTCGCCCGCTATTAGCCCGCTATTTCGCCTGCGCCCGCTATTCGACCTGCTATTCCCTGCTATTTCGCCTGCTATTCGCCCGCTATTCGCCTGCTATTCGCCCGCTGCTATTAGCCCGCTATTCGCCCGCTATTTATTCGCCTGCTATTCGCCCAGCCCACTATTCGCCCGCTATTCGACCTGCTATTAGCCCACTATTCGCCCGCTATTTGCTATTCGCCTGCTATTAGCTGCTGCGCCTATTTCTATTCGCCTGCTATTCGCCCGCTATTAGCCTGCTATTTCGCCCGCTGCCCGCTATTCGACCTGCTATTCGCCCGCTACTATTCGCCCGCTATTCGACCTGCTATTCGCCCGCTACTATTCGCCCGCTATTCGACCTGCTATTCGCCTGCTATTTCTGCTATTCGCCTGCTATTCGCTGCTATTCGCCTGCTATTCGCTATTCGCCTGCTATTCGCCTGCTATTCATTCCCCGCTATTCACCCGCCGCCTGCTATTCGCTATTCGCCCGCTATTCGCCCGCTATTCGCCCGCTGCCCGCTATTCGACCTGCTATTCGCCTGCTATTCGCCTGCTATTCGCCCGCTATTCGCCTGCTATTCGCCCGCTATTCGCCTGCTATTCGCCCGCTATTCGCCCGCTATTCGCCCGCTATTCGACCTGCTATTCGCCCGCTATTCGACCTGCTATTCGCCTGCTATTCGCCCGCTATTCGCCCACTATTCGCCCGCTATTCGCCTGCTATTCGCCCGCAATTCGCCCACTATTCGCCCGCTATTCGACCTGCTATTCGCCTGCTATTCGCCCGCTATTCGCCCGCTATTCGCCCGCTATTCGCCTGCTATTCGCCCGCTATTCGCCCACTATTCGCCCGCTATTCGACCTGCTATTCGCCCGCTATTCGACCTGCTATTCGCCTGCTATTCGCCCGCTATTCGCCCACTATTCGCCCGCTATTCGACCTGCTATTCGCCTGCTATTCGACCTGCTATTCGCCTGCTATTCGCCCGCTATTCGCCCGCTATTCGCCCACTATTCGCCCGCTATTCGACCTGCTATTCGCCTGCTATTCGCCCTCTATTCGCCCACTATTCGCCCGCTATTCGACCTGCTATTCGCCCGCTATTTCGCCTGCTATTTCGCCTGTTATTCGCCCGCTATTTCGCCCGCTATTTCGCCTGCTATTAGCCCGCTATTTCGCCTGCTATTTCGCCTGCTATTTCGCCCGCTATTCGCCTGCTATTTCGCCTGCTATTCGCCTGCTATTCGCCTGCTATTCTCCTGCCTGCTATTCGCCTGCTATTCGCCCGCTATTCGCCTGCTATTCGCCCGCTATTCGCCCGCTATTCGCCCGCTATTCGCCCGCTATTCGCCTGCTATTCGTCTGCTATTCGCCTGCTATTCGCCTGCTATTCGTCCGCTATTCGCCCGCTATTCGCCCGCTATTCGCCCGCTATTCGCCCGCTATTCGCCCGCAATTCGCCCGCTATTCGCCCGCTATTCGACCTGCTATTCGCCTGCTATTCGCCCGCTATTCGCCCGCTATTCGCCCGCTATTCGCCCGCTATTCGACCTGCTATTCGACCTGCTATTCGCCCGCTATTCGCCCGCTATTCGCCCGCTATTCGCCCGCTGCCTGCTATTCGCCTGCTATTCGACCTGCTATTCGCCTGCTATTCGCCCGCTATTCGCCCGCTATTCGCCCGCTATTCGCCCGCTATTCGCCCGCTATTCGACCTGCTATTCGCCCGCTATTCGCCCGCTATTCGCCCGCTATTCGCCCGCTATTCGACCTGCTATTCGCCTGCTATTCGCCTGCTATTCGACCTGCTATTCGCCTGCTATTCGCCTGCTATTCGCCCGCTATTCGCCCGCTATTCGCCCGCTATTCGCCCGCTATTCGCCCGCTATTCGACCTGCTATTCGCCCGCTATTCGCCCGCTATTCGCCCGCTATTCGACCTGCTATTCGCCCGCTATTCGCCCGCTATTCGCCCGCTATTCGACCTGCTATTCGCCTGCTATTCGCCTGCTATTCGCCTGCTATTCGACCTGCTATTCGCCCGCTATTCGCCCGCTATTCGCCCGCTATTCGCCCGCTATTCGACCTGCTATTCGCCTGCTATTCGCCCGCTATTCGCCCGCTATTCGCCCGCTATTCGCCCGCTGACCTGCTATTCGCCTGCTATTCGCCCGCCCCGCTATTCGCCCGCTATTCGCCCGCTATTCGACCTGCTATTCGCCTGCTATTCGCCTGCTATTCGCCCTGCTATTCGCCTGCTATTCGCCTGCTATTCGCCTGCTATTCGCCCGCTATTCGCCCGCTATTCGCCCGCTATTCGCCCGCTATTCGACCTGCTATTCGCCCGCTATTCGCCCGCTATTCGCCCGCTATTCGCCCGCTATTCGACCTGCTATTCGCCTGCTATTCGCCTGCTATTCGCCTGCTATTCGCCCTGCTATTCGCCTGCTATTCGCCTGCTATTCGACCTGCTATTCGCCTGCTATTCGCCTGCTATTCGCCTGCTATTCGCCTGCTATTCGACCTGCTATTCGCCTGCTATTCGCCTGCTATTCGCCTGCTATTCGACCTGCTATTCGCCTGCTATTCGCCTGCTATTCGCCTGCTATTCGACCTGCTATTCGCCTGCTATTCGCCTGCTATTCGCCTGCTATTCGACCTGCTATTCGCCTGCTATTCGCCTGCTATTCGCCTGCTATTCGCCTGCTATTCGACCTGCTATTCGCCTGCTATTCGCCTGCTATTCGCCCACTATTTGGTGTTGTTTCTATTCTAAAAACAGTATTCTCTCTACAGTGTAATTTACAGCTTCACAGGAGCGATTGATAAGACCTCTGTAAATTAGTCATGTGTTTGGGATAAGGAAATTGTAAATATGAATGACACTTGTTTTCGATCTATTCATCTTATAATCTGGGGCGGCAGCGTAGCCTAGTGGTTAGAGCGTTGGACTAGTAACCGGAAGGTTGCAAGTTTAAATCCCCGAGCTGACAAGGTACAAATCTGTCATTCTGCCCCTGAACAGGCAGTTAACCCCACTGTTCCTCGGCCGTCATTGAAAATACGAATGTGTTCTTAACTGACTTCTTAACTGAAAATCTCTGGAGGCAAATGTGAAACCGGTCATATGGGCAGCAAACTGAGGCATATTTAAGACATCAACTTTCCCACAGTGACGTTTATGAAATGTTGTGCCGTTACGAAGGATTTAAACTGTACGGCCTTTTAACTTGCAGGGATGGCCACTCTCGAAATTGTCTGAACGACTTCCTCTCTTCTCCTATCTCTATCACAACACATTTTCAACTGCCAGTTTTACTGTTAATTCCCTTGAGTTGGTATAGCCTACATTATCCTTCCATCCGTTTACCTTTTATTTGCCTTCTCTGTCAATGCTGATCATTAGTACTACGACACGTTGGCAAATTAAATCATTACGGAGCGGAGCACAGACCAAACCAAAACAGTTTGAACCCGCGACTGTCACGTCCTGACCTTAGAGATGTCTCTTTATGTCTCTATTTTGGTTTGGTCGGGATGTGAGTTGGGGTGGGCATTCTATGTTTTCTATTTCTGTGTGTTTGACCGGGTGTGGGTTCTCAGTCAGAGGCAGCTGTCTATCGTTATCTCTCTGATTGAGAACCATACTTAGCTAGCCTTTAACCACCTGTTTTGTGGGTAGTTGTTTTCTGGGGGGGGGGGTTGTGTGTGTCTGCACTAGACAGAACTGTTTCGGTTTCGTTCGTTCTCGTTTTTGTTATTCAGTGTTCAGTTCTATTAAATAATCATGAACACTTACGACGCTGCGCTTTGGTCCACTTCTTCACGCAACGATGACCGTTACACCCAACGCATGTGGCACAAATACTTGGCTGTGCCATCACACGGTTCCATGGTTGGTGCAGGCAATAGATGAGGATATATAGCCTACTATCGTACTATTACGTTATCTCTATATTATAATTCCATGTACACTAATGTTACAACATTATTATGGGTCTGTCTAGAAGTTCATGATGGTTTAAGATAAATGTACTGAACATTGAATATAAATACCACGATAAAAATATGTTGGCCAGCAAGTTGGTGGGATTTCAGACATTTAATTACATTTTTACACAGAGCGTTTAAGTGACCAACTACTGCAAGGCCCGTTATACAACCTAATAAATTAAATCTGATGACCAACTCCTGCAAGGCCCGTTATACAACCTAATAAATTAAATCTGATGACCAACTCCTGAGAATTGCGTAGCGAAGGCGTGTTTTTTTTAAATATTTTTTTTTACTAGCATTATCGACTGTAACAAGGAAGTAAAATGTGTTGGTCCGCTAATCTTAGTTGTAAGGTTAGTATCTCCTCCACCTTCTCTTAATCTCTCTGATCTCTCCTTGAATATCACCCACCATCTTTTCTGAGCATAATGTTGCCAGAACTGTGAGCTGTTTACATAAAGGCAACCAACACTGTTGGAGCGAACCATTGAGAAAAGCTCATGTCCTTGCTACTTCAGCCTTGCAGCCAAACCTATCGACATGCAATGCTGAGCTTTTCTCAATGGTTCGCTCCAACAACACCTGTCCGTCTGCTACGAAAAAGTCAGCAATGGGAGCGGTAGCGGCCACCGTGTTTCCGCCTTTCGTTAAAGCCGCGGTCATATCATATCTTAGCCCTTCTTCGTTAGGTTCAGCAGCCGCTGGTTCCTGCTGAACAAATAAAAAAGCAGAATAGAAAACCACTCTACAATGTTCCAATATGTGCTGCTGCTCCTGGCATTGACGCATCGTGTTTTGGTGGTTGCGGAAAGGAGGAGGGAGATGCATTTCTGAGAGGCGCAAGCATATAAATGACCGTTATTGCGCATAATTACCGTTTATTACGCAACTACTGCTGTTTGTCGTTACAGAGATGAGAGTCACAGCAAGGGGCATAGCTTTATGTCGTGGGGTCAGGGTCAATAGGTCCAGTGTCATCACCCCTGTTGGGGGGGGTCAATAGGTCCGGTGTCATCACCCCTGTTGGGGGGGGGGTCAATAGGTCCGGTGTCATCACCCCTGTTGGGGGGTCAATAGGTTCGGTGTCATTACCCCTGTTGGGGGTCAATAGGTCTGGTGTCATCACCCCTGTTGGGGGGGGGTCAATAGGTTCGGTGTCATCACCCCTGTTGGGGGTCAATAGGTCCGGTGTCATCACCCCTGTTGGGTGGGGGGGGGGTCAATAGGTCCGGTGTCATCACCCCTGTTGGGGGTCAATAGGTCCGGTGTCATCACCCCTGTTGGGGTGGTCCAGGGGTATTAAATAAAATTGAAATGTTTGTTTCTGGTGAATTATGAAGGAAAATACATACATGTCCTGGTAATTTGGTCAATATACCCCAATCACAACTGAAATACCAATATGTTTATATATTACTTTAAAATGTGTTTCTTACCAACACACGAGTCACTTTAACTACATGTAAATGTTAAAACCCCCTCACCACACTAGTGGTAGTACATGGTCTTGAATAACACGTTTCTTATACCCAATTGACTTACAAGAAGTTGGTTGCACAATTTAAATACGGTATTAATTCAGAAAATAATACAGTGACAGACAAAATAGAACTTTTCGATGTGGCATCTTGCTCAGCCAATCAGCATTGTGCTCAGTAATCAACTCACTGTCATTCACCAATCACCGATCAAGTTTTAAAAAAAAACATACACATTAAATAACAGTCCGTAACCGCTTGCAACCTTATATGGGCATACAGTGTTACCGACAGGGGGTCAGATCGTCCGTCTCAATTCACTTAAATGCACCAAATACCTGTTTGACGCCTGTCACTGCCAGCAATACAATTCTGACATGCTGTTTTCTTATCTATGTAATCCAGTTTCTCCTGGTGGATATGACATACAGCCATATGGTTCAGTCTGCTTTGTGTCCTTGTTGAGCGCAGCCACGTCTCCTACCTCCTGGGGGCGCTAAAGTTCCTTTCTGGTTCAGAGGAGGAAAAAGGCTATGACAAGAAGCAACCAGGCCAGAGCTTCAACATTGGGAAATAAGCTCCACACTTCTACTGCCAGTCCTCTTAGAAGTTCTACAGCCTCTACACTAGAACTGAATGAGTAGTTGAGTACAGCCTCTACACTAGAACTGAATGAGTAGTTGAGTGCAGCCTCTACACTAGAACTGAATGAGTAGTTGAGTGGGGCTTCTACACTAGAACTGAATGAGTAGTTGAGTGGAGCCTCTACACTAGAACTGAATGAGTAGTTGAGTGCAGCCTCTACACTAGAACTGAATGAGTAGTTGAGTGGGGCCTCTACACTAGAACTGAATGAGTAGTTGAGTGGAGCCTCTACACTAGAACTGAATGAGTAGTTGAGTGGGGCCTCTACACTAGAACTGAATGAGTAGTTGAGTACAGCCTCTACACTAGAACTGAATGAGTAGTTGAGTGGGGCCTCTACACTAGAACTGAATGAGTAGTTAAGTGGGGCCTCTACACTAGAACTGAATGAGTAGTTGAGTGGGGCCTCTACACTAGAACTGAATGAGTAGTTGAGTGGGGCCTCTACACTAGAACTAAATGAGTAGTTGAGTGGGGCCTCTACACTAGAACTGAATGAGTAGTTAAGTGGGGCCTCTACACTAGAACTGAATGAGTAGTTGAGTGGGGCCTCTACACTAGAACTGAATGAGTAGCTGAGTGGAGCCTCTACACTAGAACTGAATGAGTAGTTGGGTACAGCCTCTACACTAGAACTGAATGAGTAGTTGAGTGGAGCCTCTACACTAGAACTGAATGAGTAGTTGGGTACAGCCTCTACACTAGAACTGAATGAGTAGAACTGAACTGAATGAGTAGTTGAGTGGGGCCTCTACAGAACTAAATGAGTAGTTGAGTGGGGCCTCTACACTAGAACTGAATGAGTAGTTAAGTGGGGCCTCTACACTAGAACTGAATGAGTAGTTGAGTGGGGCCTCTACACTAGAACTGAATGAGTAGCTGAGTGGAGCCTCTACACTAGAACTGAATGAGTAGTTGAGTACAGCCTCTACACTAGAACTGAATGAGTAGTTGAGTGCAGCCTCTACACTAGAACTGAATGAGTAGTTGAGTACAGCCTCTACACTAGAACTGAATGAGTAGTTGAGTACAGCCTCTACACTAGAACTGAATGAGTAGTTGAGTACAGCCTCTACACTAGAACTGAATGAGTAGTTGAGTGCAGCCTCTACACTAGAACTGAATGAGTAGTTGAGTACAGCCTCTACACTAGAACTGAATGAGTAGTTGAGTACAGCCTCTACACTAGAACTGAATGAGTAGTTGAGTGCAGCCTCTACACTAGAACTGAATGAGTAGTTGAGTGCAGCCTCTACACTAGAACTGAATGAGTAGTTGAGTACAGCCTCTACACTAGAACTAAATGAGTAGTTGAGTGGGGCCTCTACACTAGAACTGAATGAGTAGTGCATGAGTCAATGATTGAGTCAGTACATGAGTCAGTACATGAGTCAGTACATGAGTCAGTGCATGAGTCAGTACACAAGTCAGTACACAAGTCAGTACACGAGTGTGCAGTCGGTGCATGAGTCTGTGCATGAGTCACATGAGTCAGTACATGAGTCAGTGCATGAGTCAATGAGTCAGTACACAAGTCGGTGCACATTACATGAGTCAGTGCATGAGTCAGTGCATGAGTCAGTTCAGTACATGAGTCAGTACATGAGTCGGTGCATGAGTCAGTTCATGAGTCAGTACATGAGTCAGTACATGAGTCAGTGCATGAGTCAGTACATGAGTCAGTACATGAGTCAGTGCATGAGTCAGTACACGAGTCAGTACACAGTCAGTACTTTACATGAGTCGGTGCATGAGTCAGTGCATGAGTGTTGAGTCCGTGCATGAGTCAGTACATGAGTCGGTGCATGAGTCAGTGCATGAGTCAGTACATGAGTCAGTGCATGAGTCAGTACATGAGTCAGTGCATGAGTCAGAACGTGAGTCCGTGCATGAGTCAGTACATGAGTCAGTAAATGAGTCAAGGCTAGAGTCAGTACATGAGTCAGTACATGAGTCAGAACGTGAGTCAGTACAGCGGGAATCGGTTTGCGGTGAGTGGTCCAGAGAATCATTGCAGGATATCAAGTGGGATCCATTTGTCTTCATTGGAGCCGGAGCGGACGATTTCAGTCTGCAAACTCTAAAGAAATCATACCTAACTGCCCCTGTGGCTTTCCACAGCTCCCCAGACGTTGAAAATGTCAGCGAAGACACTTGCCAGCTGGTCAACGCTTGCTCTGAGTGATCTTGGTAATCCATCTGGCCCTACATTCTTGTTATGTTAACCTGTTTAAAGGTTTCACTCACATTGGCTACGGAGAGCGTGATGACACAGTCATCCAGAACAGCTGGTGCTCTCGTGCATGATTCAGTGTTGCTTGCCTAGACATGAGCATATAAGGCATTTAGTTAGTTTGGTAGGCTTGTGTCACTGGGCAGCTCGTGGCTGGGTTTCTCTTTGTTATTCGTGACAGTTTGCAAGTCTTGCCACATCCGACGAGCGTCAGAGCTGTGTAGTAGGATTCAATCTTTGCCTGTTCGATGGTTCGTCAGAGGGCAGAGTGGGATTTCTCATAAGCGTCAAGATTAGCGTCCAGCTCTTTGGAAAGCATCAGCTCTAGCCTGTGGGTCAGCGCGGATGTTGCCTGTAATCCCTGGTGTCTGGTTGGGATATGAATGTAAAGTCACTGTGGGGGTGACGTTGTCAATGCACTTATTAATGAAGCCAGTGCCTGATGTGAATCACAGAACATGTTCCATCCTGTACTAGTGAAACAGTACTGTTGTTAGAATGCTGACTGTGATAAAAACCTAGGCTATAGATTCTTAATTCCCATCGTCATTCAGAATAAATGTCTAACTGGTAACAATATAAAGAATTTGAAGCACATTTATTACTATGCCAGTAGTTCTTGCAGAAGAACATGTTATGTGTGGGGCTCCCCTTGTTTAATCCAATAAAAGTACTTCAGAGAGCTCCATCACAGAGTTTATCTCCCCACAGTTTTAGTTAGCTAGGCTAACTAGCCAGCTAGCCTAACTCTAGCTTGGCTTGGTTACCTCTCTAGTAGGGGTGACGCGTGTTCAGGAGCAGCACCACATTCCCCCGTGGTGGAGGCTGACGCACGATGTTGTTTTAATCCACGCTGGGTTAGCTGACGTTCCAGACGGTTATTGTTTTAATCCACGCTGGGTTAGCTGACGTTCCAGACGGTTATTGTTTTAATCCACGCTGGGTTAGCTGACGTTCCAGACGGTTGTTGTTTTAATCCACGCTTGGTTAGCTGACGTTCCAGACGGTTATTGTTTTAATCCACGCTGGGTTAGTTGACGTTCCAGACGGTTGTTGTTTTAATCCACGCTGGGTTAGCTGGCGTTCCAGACGGTTATTGTTTTAATCCACGCTGGGTTAGCTGACGTTCCAGACGGTTATTGTTTTAATCCACACTGGGTTAGCAGACGTTCCAGACGGTTGTTGTTTTAATCCACGCTGGGTTAGCTGACGTTCCAGGCGGTTGTTGTTTTAATCCACCTGGGTTAGCTGGCGTTCCAGACGGTTGTTGTTTTAATCCACGCTGGGTTAGCTGACGTTCCAGACGGTTGTTGTTTTAATCCACGCTGGGTTAGTTGACGTTCCAGACGGTTATTGTTTTAATCCACGCTGGGTTAGCTGGCGTTCCAGACGGTTGTTGTTTTAATCCACGCTGGGTTAGCTGACGTTCCAGACGGTTGTTGTTTTAATCCACGCTGGGTTAGCTGACGTTCCAGACGGTTATTGTTTTAATCCACGCTGGGTTAGCAGACGTTCCAGACGGTTGTTGTTTTAATCCACGCTGGGTTAGCTGACGTTCCAGACGGTTGTTGTTTTAATCCACGCTGGGTTAGCTGACGTTCCAGACGGTTGTTGTTTTAATCCACGCTGGGTTAGCTGACGTTCCAGACGGTTGTTGTTTTAATCCACGCTGGGTTAGCTGACGTTCCAGACGGTTGTTGTTTTAATCCACGCTGGGTTAGCTGACGTTCCAGACGGTTGTTGTTTTAATCCACGCTGGGTTAGCTGACGTTCCAGACGGTTGTTGTTTTAATCCACGCTGGGTTAGCTGACGTTCCAGACGGTTATTGTTTTAATCCACGCTGGGTTAGCTGACGTTCCAGACGGTTGTTGTTTTAATCCACGCTGGGTTAGCTGACGTTCCAGACGGTTGTTGTTTTAATCCACGCTGGGTTAGCTGACGTTCCAGACGGTTATTGTTTTAATCCACGCTGGGTTAGCAGACGTTCCAGACGGTTGTTGTTTTAATCCACGCTGGGTTAGTTGACGTTCCAGACGGTTATTGTTTTAATCCACGCTGGGTTAGCTGGCGTTCCAGACGGTTGTTGTTTTAATCCACGCTGGGTTAGCTGGCGTTCCAGACGGTTGTTGTTTTAATCCACGCTGGGTTAGTTGACGTTCCAGACGGTTATTGTTTTAATCCACGCTGGGTTAGCTGACGTTCCAGACGGTTGTTGTTTTAATCACGCTGGGTTAGCAGACGTTCCAGACGGTTGTTGTTTTAATCCACGCTGGGTTAGTTGACGTTCCAGACGGTTATTGTTTTAATCCACGCTGGGTTAGCTGACGTTCCAGACGGTTGTTGTTTTAATCCACCCTGGGTTAGCAGACGTTCCAGACGGTTGTTGTTTTAATCCACGCTGGGTTAGCTGACGTTCCAGACGGTTGTTGTTTTAATCCACGCTGGGTTAGCTGACGTTCCAGACGGTTATTGTTTTAATCCACGCTGGGTTAGCTGGCGTTCCAGACGGTTGTTGTTTTAATCCACGCTGGGTTAGCTGGCGTTCCAGACGGTTATTGTTTTAATCCACGCTGGGTTAGCTGACGTTCCAGACGGTTGTTGTTTTAATCCACGCTGGGTTAGCTGGCGTTCCAGACGGATATTGTTTTAATCCACGCTGGGTTAGCTGACGTTCCAGACGGTTATTGTTTTAATCCACGCTGGGTTAGCTGTTCCAGACGGTTGTTGTTTTAATCCACGCTGGGTTAGCTGACGTTCCAGACGGTTGTTGTTTTAATCACGCTGGGTTAGCTGACGTTCCAGACGGTTGTTGTTTTAATCCACGCTGGGTTAGCAGACGTTCCAGACGGTTGTTGTTTTAATCCACGCTGGGTTAGCTGACGTTCCAGACGGTTGTTGTTTTAATCCACGCTGGGTTAGCTGACGTTCCAGACGGTTGTTGTTTTAATCCACGCTGGGTTAGCAGACGTTCCAGACGGTTGTTGTTTTAATCCACGCTGGGTTAGCAGACGTTCCAGACGGTTGTTGTTTTAATCCACGCTGGGTTAGCTGACGTTCCAGACGGTTATTGTTTTAATCCACGCTGGGTTAGCTGAAGTTCCAGACGGTTATTGTTTTAATCCACGCTGGGTTAGCTGACGTTCCAGACGGTTGTTGTTTTAATCCACACTGGGTTAGCTGGTTCCAGACGGTTGTTGTTTTAATCCACGCTGGGTTAGCTGACGTTCCAGACGTTTATTGTTTTAATCCACGCTGGGTTAGCTGACGTTCCAGACGGTTGTTGTTTTAATCCACGCTGGGTTAGTTGACGTTCCAGACGGTTATTGTTTTAATCCACGCTGGGTTAGCTGACGTTCCAGACGGTTGTTGTTTTAATCCACGCTGGGTTAGCTGATGTTCCAGACGGTTGTTGTTTTAATCCACGCTGGGTTAGCTGACGTTCCAGACGGTTGTTGTTTTAATCCACGCTGGGTTAGCTGACGTTCCAGACGGTTATTGTTTTAATCCACGCTGGGTTAGCTGACGTTCCAGACGGTTGTTGTTTTAATCCACGCTGGGTTAGCTGACGTTCCAGACGGTTGTTGTTTTAATCCACGCTGGGTTAGTTGACGTTCCAGACGGTTGTTGTTTTAATCCACGCTGGGTTAGCTGACGTTCCAGACGGTTATTGTTTTAATCCACGCTGGGTTAGCTGACGTTCCAGACGGTTGTTGTTTTAATCCACGCTGGGTTAGCAGACGTTCCAGACGGTTGTTGTTTTAATCCACGCTGGGTTAGCTGACGTTCCAGACGGTTGTTGTTTTAATCCACGCTGGGTTAGCTGACGTTCCAGACGGTTGTTGTTTTAATCCACGCTGGGTTAGCAGACGTTCCAGACGGTTGTTGTTTTAATCCACGCTGGGTTAGCTGATGTTCCAGACGGTTGTTGTTTTAATCCACGCTGGGTTAGCTGACGTTCCAGACGGTTATTGTTTTAATCCACGCTGGGTTAGCTGGCGTTCCAGACGGTTATTGTTTTAATCCACGCTGGGTTAGCTGACGTTCCAGACGGTTGTTGTTTTAATCCACGCTGGGTTAGCTGACGTTCCAGACGGTTATTGTTTTAATCCACGCTGGGTTAGCTGACGTTCCAGACGGTTGTTGTTTTAATCCACGCTGGGTTAGCTGACGTTCCAGACGGTTGTTGTTTTAATCCACGCTGGGTTAGTTGACGTTCCAGACGGTTGTTGTTTTAATCCACGCTGGGTTAGCTGACGTTCCAGACGGTTGTTGTTTTAATCCACGCTGGGTTAGCTGACGTTCCAGACGGTTGTTGTTTTAATCCACGCTGGGTTAGCTGACGTTCCAGACGGTTGTTGTTTTAATCCACGCTGGGTTAGCTGACGTTCCAGACGGTTATTGTTTTAATCCACGCTGGGTTAGCTGACGTTCCAGACGGTTGTTGTTTTAATCCACGCTGGGTTAGCTGGCGTTCCAGACGGTTGTTGTTTTAATCCACGCTGGGTTAGCTGGACGGTTATTGTTTTAATCCACGCTGGGTTAGCAGACGTTCCAGACGGTTGTTGTTTTAATCCACGCTGGGTTAGCTGACGTTCCAGACGGTTATTGTTTTAATCCACGCTGGGTTAGCTGACGTTCCAGACGGTTGTTGTTTTAATCCACGCTGGGTTAGCTGACGTTCCAGACGGTTGTTGTTTTAATCCACGCTGGGTTAGCTGACGTTCCAGACGGTTATTGTTTTAATCCACGCTGGGTTAGCTGACGTTCCAGACGGTTGTTGTTTTAATCCACGCTGGGTTAGCAGACGTTCCAGACGGTTGTTGTTTTAATCCACGCTGGGTTAGTTGACGTTCCAGACGGTTATTGTTTTAATCCACGCTGGGTTAGCTGGCGTTCCAGACGGTTGTTGTTTTAATCCACCCTGGGTTAGCTGACGTTCCAGACGGTTGTTGTTTTAATCCACGCTGGGTTAGCTGGCGTTCCAGACGGTTGTTGTTTTAATCCACGCTGGGTTAGCTGACGTTCCAGACGGTTATTGTTTTAATCCACGCTGGGTTAGCTGACGTTCCAGACGGTTGTTGTTTTAATCCACGCTGGGTTAGCTGACGTTCCAGACGGTTTTGTTTTAATCCACGCTGGGTTAGCTGGCGTTCCAGACGGTTGTTGTTTTAATCCACGCTGGGTTAGCTGGCGTTCCAGACGGATATTGTTTTATTCCACGCTGGGTTAGCTGACGTTCCAGACGGTTATTGTTTTAATCCACGCTGGGTTAGCTGACGTTCCAGACGGTTGTTGTTTTAATCCACGCTGGGTTAGCTGACGTTCCAGACGGTTGTTGTTTTAATCCACGCTGGGTTAGCAGACGTTCCAGACGGTTGTTGTTTTAATCCACGCTGGGTTAGCTGACGTTCCAGACGGTTGTTGTTTTAATCCACGCTGGGTTAGCTGACGTTCCAGACGGTTGTTGTTTTAATCCACGCTGGGTTAGCTGACGTTCCAGACGGTTGTTGTTTTAATCCACGCTGGGTTAGCAGACGTTCCAGACGGTTGTTGTTTTAATCCACGCTGGGTTAGCTGACGTTCCAGACGGTTGTTGTTTTAATCCACGCTGGGTTAGCTGACGTTCCAGACGGTTGTTGTTTTAATCCACGCTGGGTTAGCTGATGTTCCAGACGGTTGTTGTTTTAATCCACGCTGGGTTAGCAGACGTTCCAGACGGTTGTTGTTTTAATCCACGCTGGGTTAGCTGACGTTCCAGACGGTTGTTGTTTTAATCCACGCTGGGTTAGCTGACGTTCCAGACGGTTGTTGTTTTAATCCACGCTGGGTTAGCAGACGTTCCAGACGGTTGTTGTTTTAATCCACGCTGGGTTAGCAGACGTTCCAGACGGTTGTTGTTTTAATCCACGCTGGGTTAGCTGACGTTCCAGACGGTTATTGTTTTAATCCACGCTGGGTTAGCTGACGTTCCAGACGGTTGTTGTTTTAATCCACGCTGGGTTAGCTGACGTTCCAGACGGTTGTTGTTTTAATCCACGCTGGGTTAGCTGACGTTCCAGACGGTTGTTGTTTTAATCCACGCTGGGTTAGCTGACGTTCCAGACGGTTGTTGTTTTAATCCACGCTGGGTTAGCTGACGTTCCAGACGGTTGTTGTTTTAATCCACGCTGGGTTAGCTGACGTTCCAGACGGTTATTGTTTTAATCCACGCTGGGTTAGCAGACGTTCCAGACGGTTGTTGTTTTAATCCACCCTGGGTTAGCTGACGTTCCAGACGGTTGTTGTTTTAATCCACGCTGGGTTAGCTGACGTTCCAGACGGTTGTTGTTTTAATCCACACTGGGTTAGCTGACGTTCCAGACGGTTATTGTTTTAATCCACGCTGGGTTAGCTGACGTTCCAGACGGTTGTTGTTTTAATCCACGCTGGGTTAGCAGACGTTCCAGACGGTTGTTGTTTTAATCCACGCTGGGTTAGCTGACGTTCCAGACGGTTGTTGTTTTAATCCACGCTGGGTTAGCTGGCGTTCCAGACGGTTGTTGTTTTAATCCACGCTGGGTTAGCTGGGTTCCAGACGGTTATTGTTTTAATCCAGACGGTTGTTGTTTTAATCCACGCTGGGTTAGCTGACGTTCCAGACGGTTATTGTTTTAATCCACGCTGGGTTAGCTGACGTTCCAGACGGTTATTGTTTTAATCCACGCTGGGTTAGCTGACGTTCCAGACGGTTGTTGTTTTAATCCACGCTGGGTTAGCTGACGTTCCAGACGGTTATTGTTTTAATCCACGCTGGGTTAGCTGACGTTCCAGACGGTTATTGTTTTAATCCACGCTGGGTTAGCTGACGTTCCAGACGGTTGTTGTTTTAATCCACGCTGGGTTAGTTGGCGTTCCAGACGGTTGTTGTTTTAATCCACGCTGGGTTAGCTGGCGTTCCAGACGGTTGTTGTTTTAATCCACGCTGGGTTAGCTGACGTTCCAGACGGTTGTTGTTTTAATCCACGCTGGGTTAGCTGACGTTCCAGACGGTTGTTGTTTTAATCCACCCTGGGTTAGTTGACGTTCCAGGCGGTTGTTGTTTTAATCCACCCTGGGTTAGTTGACGTTCCAGGCGGTTGTTGTTTTAATCCACCCTGGGTTAGCTGACGTTCCAGACGGTTGTTGTTTTAATCCACGCTGGGTTAGCTGACGTTCCAGACGGTTATTGTTTTAATCCACGCTGGGTTAGCTGACGTTCCAGACGGTTATTGTTTTAATCCACCCTGGGTTAGCAGACGTTCCAGACGGTTGTTGTTTTAATCCACGCTGGGTTAGCTGACGTTCCAGACGGTTGTTGTTTTAATCCACGCTGGGTTAGCTGACGTTCCAGACGGTTGTTGTTTTAATCCACGCTGGGTTAGCTGACGTTCCAGACGGTTGTTGTTTTAATCCACGCTGGGTTAGCAGACGTTCCAGACGGTTGTTGTTTTAATCCACGCTGGGTTAGCTGACGTTCCAGACGGTTGTTGTTTTAATAACCTCTGACCTGTTTGGGAGTTGGAGGCAGTGGAGGCTGGGAGGGTGTTCCTGGGAGGGTGTTCCTGGGAGGGTTAGAGTTGCGTCCCAAATGGCACCCTATTCCCTGTTGTTATTATATGGGGAGGCGACCACAGAGATCCGTTTAAATGACTAGAGAGGCTATGTCAATAACTCTTGATGTTCCAGAATGGGGTGAAAATGTCAGCCATTTTGGTCAGGGAGAAATCCAAACCAGTCTAATAGGAATGAATGAACAGTATAGAGGCAGAATCCTGATTTTACTTAGAAAGAAAAATTAAACAAAGGCATGTGATATATCAGAAATTGTTTAACATAATTATTATCAACATAAAATCTTGTCATATATGACATATCTTGTCATATAATCATAAATAAATGGGCCCCCATAAACCATGGGTACGCCAGTGTACAGAACAGTTAACGAGGACCTAAGACCCCTAAACATAACGAGTGCAGCTCAATCAGTGGGTACGCCAGTGTACAGAACAGTTAACGAGGACCTAAGACCCCTAAACATAACGAGTGCAGCTCAATCAGTGGGTACGCCAGTGTACAGAACAGTTAACGAGGACCTAAGACCACTAAACATAACGAGTGCAGCTCAATCAGTGGGTACGCCAGTATACAGAACAGTTAACGAGGACCTAAGACCCCTAAACATAACGAGTGCAGCTCAATCAGTGGTTACGCCAGTGTACAGAACAGTTAACGAGGACCTAAGACCCCTAAACATAACGAGTGCAGCTCAATCAGTGGGTACGCCAGTGTACAGAACAGTTAACGAGGACCTAAGACCCCTAAACATAACGAGTGCAGCTCAATCAGTGGTACGCCAGTGTACAGAACAGTTAACGAGGACCTAAGACCACTAAACATAACGAGTGCAGCTCAATCAGTGGGTACGCCAGTGTACAGAACAGTTAACGAGGACCTAAGACCCCTAAACATAACGAGTGCAGCTCAATCAGTGGAACGCCAGTGTGCAGAACAGTTAACGAGGACCTAAGACCACTAAACATAACGAGTGCAGCTCAATCAGTGGGTACGCCAGTGTACAGAACAGTTAACGAGGACCTAAGACCCCTAAACATAACGAGTGCAGCTCAATCAGTGGAACGCCAGTGTGCAGAACAGTTAACGAGGACCTAAGACCACTAAACATAACGAGTGCAGCTCAATCAGTGGGTACGCCAGTGTACAGAACAGTTAACGAGGACCTAAGACCCCTAAACATAACGAGTGCAGCTCAATCAGTGGGTACGCCAGTGTACAGAACAGTTAACGAGGACCTAAGACCCCTAAACATAACGAGTGCAGCTCAATCTGTAGGCCAGTTCATGGTTTCGTCACCCCCTATAAAGTGCACTACTTTTGAACAGAGCCCTATGGGGAATAAGGTGCCATTGGGACAGGCCCTAGAATAGGGAATATCCACAGAGAGAGAGGCCTGTTTCACTTAGCCATGTGGGCCCAGGGATGGCGCGATAAGGGATATTGGTGTTGGCACCAGCATCATCACTGACGCCCTTTATCTGTTTGTATAAAAGCCCCAATCAATATTACTGGATGGGCTGCTCTGCTCGTTGCTTTGCTATTGTACTATACAGAGAGAAATATATCAAACATTTGCAACAGCTTCCTAATATTAAATTGCGTATATTTTATGTCTTGCCCATTCACCCGCTGAACGACACACGTACACAATCCACGTCTCAATTTTCTCAAGGCTTAAAAGAAATCTTTCTTTAACCTGTCTCCTCCCTTTCATCTACTACTGTATACTGATTGTGGATTTAACGTGGCTTTCACCTGGATTCACCTGGATTCACCTGGTCAGTCTATTTCATGGAAAGAGCAGGTGTTCCTAATGTTTCATACATAGCCCCCGTTCTAAGAAAGAGAGAGAGAAACCCCATCTCAATCAGGGTTGGGGTCAATTTAGAAAGTTAACCAAATTCCAATTCCAAATTTTCCTCATTAAAAAGCATTGGAGAATTTACATTTTAGTGTACTTCCTAAATTGAAATGGTATTGACCCCAACCCTGTTCTCAGTAGAACTCGGTTAGTGGTCTTCTGGAATGTAGTGGTCTTCTGGAATGTGCCAGGATTAGGGTTTGTTCTACAGGTGTGATGTTTTCATTTGACCAGTTTCTCACAGCAATAAATAATCCTACAGCAACAGAAAATGTGAATTATTATGTGGATTATAATTAATTCGCTTTTTTGTAGGGATTAATCCTTTTTTTTGTGTAAGGGCAAATCATATCTGTCAGTTTAATAGGGTGGCAGGTAGCCTCGAGGTTAGAGAGTTGGGTCAGTAACCAAAATATTTCTGGTTTGAATACCGGAGCCGACAAGGTGAAATAAACAAATCTGTTGCTGTGCCCTTGAGCAAGGCATTGAACTCTAAGTGCTCCTGGCCATGACTCTGCGGGTCTCTCAGAAGGTGTTGTGATATGAAAAAAAAACATTTGCGTGTAACAGGACAAATATAAGCGGAAATTACAAACTTTAGAAGCCTTTTTAAGCCTTGAATACCCTACAACGTTCTCTGCGACAACAGTGATCAAATTAAGATACGACATCTGTACGTCAGCACCCTGTTCTCTTCTGCAGCTCCGTTGAACAACAAAATAAAGATTGTCATCAGAGCTGTTAGTGGCATGGATCAGCCTGTAGCCTGTAGACAGATGAGGTCTGTCTAGCTGACCTGGACCAGGGTTGGCAGAGCCTCTGAGAAGGCTGGGTGCCCTGTGATAGGGGTGGGTGGCTGGGCCTGGCCATAAGTTTGAGATAGGGTGCTGGGGTGGGTAGCACTGTGAAAGCTGCTTCCTGTCTGGCCGACGGCCCATTTCTTTGATGTGTGGCGGTCCGACTCGGTCTCTGCCCGGGGGTCGTAGGGTCAGCAGAAGCAGGGCTTGGTTCGCAGCCTCCGAGGGGCCTCTAGTGTCAGCCAGCCCTGTCATTTCAGTCATTTCCTCTGCTTCCTGTTGTGGATGGCTTGGCACATCGCTACAATCAACAGATATTTCCTGTTCCACTTCGGTCCGACTCTGACCATCAACCAGAGACTAGCTCCGACAGGCGCGGTCAGAATAGAACGGGAAAACCTGGTACAGGGCATTGAGAAAGTATTCAGACCCCTTTACATTTTCCACATTTTGTTTCGTTGCAACCTTACTCTAAAATGTATTAAATATCTATCTATCTATCTACACACAATACCCCATAATGACAAAGCGAAAACATTTAATTTTTATTTTGTGCAAATGTTTTAAAAAAAACAAAAAAACAGATACCTTATTTACATGAGTATTCAGACCCTTTGTGATGAAACTCAAAATTGAGTTCAGGTGCATCCTGTTTCCATTGATCATGCTTGGGATGTCTCTACAACTTGATTGGAGTCCACCTGTGGTAAATTCATTCACCTGTTTTTAAAAATAAAAAAAAATATTTCACCTTTATTTAACCAGGTAGGCAAGTTGAGAACAAGTTCTCATTTACAATTGCGACCTGGCCAAGACAAGCAATCGAGGGGGAAGGGCCTTGGTCGGGGAGTTGACCAAGAACCCAATGGTCACTCTGACAGAGCTCGAGTGACTCTGTGGAGATGGGAGAACCTTCCAGAAGGAAACCCATCTCTGCAGCACTCCAACAATCAGGCCTTTATTGTAAATTGGCCAAATGGAAGCCACTCCTCAGTAAAAGCACATGACAGTCCACTTGGAGTTTGCCAAAAGGCACCCAAAGACTCTCAGAACATGAGAAACAAGATTCTCTGGTCTGATGAAACCAAGATTGAAGTCTTTGGCCCATATGCCAAGTGTCACGTCTGGAGGAAACCTGGCACCATCCCCACAGTTTAGTATGTTGGTGGCAGCATCATGCTGTGGGGATGTTTTTCATCAACAGGGACTGGGAGACTAGTCAGGATAGAGGGAAGGATGAATGTAGAAAAGTACAGAGAGATCCTTGATGAAAACATGCTCCAGCGCTCAGGACCTCAGACTGGGACGAAGGTTCACCTTCCAACAGGACAATGACCTTAAGCACACAGCCAAGACAACTTAGGAGTGGCTTCGGGACAAGTCTCTGAATGTCCTTGAGTGGCCCAGCCAGAGCCTGGACTTGAACCCATTCGAACATCTCTGGAGAGACCTGAAAGTAGCTGTGCAGAGACGCTCCCCATCCAACCTGATAGTGCTTGAGAGGATCTGCAGAGAAGAATGGGAGAAATTCCCAAATACAGGTATGCCAAGCTTGTAGCGTCAAACCCAAGAAGTCACTTGAAATTTGGCTTGGCACATAAAACCCTCACAAACTTTTACAGATGCACAATTGAAAGCATCCTGTCGGGCTGTATCACCGCCTGGTACATGTATATACTATATTCTATTCTATTCTACTGTATCTTAGGCTGTGCAACACTGACATTTCTCGTCCATATATTTCTATATTCTTAGCTGCATTCCTTCACTTAGATTTGTGTGTGTTGTGTGTATTGTTGTGAAATTGTTAGATATTACTTGTTAGATATTACTGCACTGTTGGAGCTAGAAACACAAGCATTTTGCTACACCTGCAGTAACATCTGCTAAACATGTGTATGTGACCAATACAATTTGCTTTGATTTGATTCAAGGCTGTAATCGCTGCCAAAGATGCTTCAACCAAGTACTGAGTAAAGGGTCTGAATACTTACGACAATGTGATATTACATTTTTTTCTCTCAAATAAATGTGCAAAAATGTCTAAAAACCTGTTTTTGCTTCGTCATTATTGTGTTTAGATTGATGGGGGGGGGGGAACAATTTTAAAATAAGGCTGTAAAGTAACAAAAATGTGGAAAAAGTCATGGGGTCTGAATACATTCCGAATGCACTGTATATATATATATAATCGCATATGACAATGGTGTGAAGAAAATAATAATTGATCGTGTCAGACGAATGTGAACGTCTAATTTCACGTTGGGTTAACGTTAATTTCATTAACACGACATGGAAACAACGTTGATTCAACCAGTGTGTGGCCAGTATGCGCATCTCCTCACCACAGGTGTTGCCACCAAACTGACTTGTAGTGGCTATAAATCACTACCTGATGGCCCAGTACACATAAAAACATTTGCTTCTCTTAGATGTTCAAAATGAGAAAGGACAGTTCGGTGCGTTTCCATCACATTTCTCTAACTCTACCGATAGTTTGGTGACTAAAACTGTTGTGTTAATAACCAAATGTGCCCACTCTGGTCTCTGGTCTTGGCAGGTGTCCACTCCGGTCTTGGCAGGTGTCCACTCCGGTCTTGGCAGGTGTCCACTCCGGTCTTGGCAGGTGTCCACTCCGGTCTTGGCAGGTGCCCACTCCGGTCTTGGCAGGTGCCCACTCCGGTCTTGGCAGGTGTCCACTCCGGTCTTGGCAGGTGCCCACTCCGGTCTTGGCAGGTGCCCACTCCGGTCTTGGCAGGTGTCCACTCCGGTCTTGGCAGGTGCCTACTCCGGTCTTGGCAGGTGTCCACTCCGGTCTTGGCAGGTGCCCACTCCGGTCTTGGCAGGTGCCCACTCCGGTCTTGGCAGGTGTCCACTCCGGTCTTGGCAGGTGCCTACTCCGGTCTTGGCAGGTGTCCACTCCGGTCTTGGCAGGTGCCCACTCCGGTCTTGGCAGGTGCCCACTCCGGTCTTGGCAGGTGCCCACTCCGGTCTTGGCAGGTGCCCACTCCGGTCTTGGCAGGTGTCCACTCCGGTCTTGGCAGGTGCCCACTCCGGTCTTGGCAGGTGCCCACTCCGGTCTTGGCAGGTGCTCACTCCGGTCTTGGCAGGTGCTCACTCCGGTCTTGGCAGGTGCTCACTCGGTCTTGGCAGGTGCTCATCCGGTCTTGGCAGGTGCCCCTCTTGGCAGGTGCCCACTCCGGTCTTGACAGGTGTCCACTCCGGTCTTGGCAGGTGCCTCCTGGTCTTGGCAGGTGCCCACTGGTCTTGACAGGTGTCCACTGGTCTTGGCAGGTGCCACTCTGGTCTTGGCAGGTGTCCACTCCGGTCTTGGCAGGTGTCCACTCCGGTCTTGGCAGGTGCCCACTCCGGTCTTGGCAGGTGTCCACTCCGGTCTTGGCAGGTGCCCACTCCGGTCTTGGCAGGTGTCCACTCCGGTCTTGGCAGGTGCCCACTCCGGTCTTGGCAGGTGTCCACTCCGGTCTTGGCAGGTGCCCACTCCGGTCTTGGCAGGTGCCCACTCCGGTCTTGGCAGGTGCCCACTCCGGTCTTGACAGGTGTCCACTCCGGTCTTGGCAGGTGTCCACTCTGGTCTTGGCAGGTGTCCACTCCGGTCTTGGCAGGTGTCCACTCCGGTCTTGGCAGGTGCCCACTCCGGTCTTGGCAGGTGCCCACTCCGGTCTTGGCAGATGCCCACTCCGGTCTTGGCAGGTGCCCACTCCGGTCTTGGCAGGTGTGATCTTGCCAACAGCTGGCAGATACAGTGTGGGTTGTCTAGTCTACATGATGTGATTATTATTTGTCAAACGGCAGCCAGGAATCGATCCTCATGTCACCAGAATAAGACCCTCGATATTAATTGAAAAGGCTCATTGAGGGCCTCCTGGGTGGCGCAGTGGTTAAGGGCGCTGTACTGCAGCGCCAGCTGTGCCATCAGAGTCCCTGGGTTCGCGCCCATGCTCTGTCGTAACCGGCCGCGACCGGGAGGTCCGTGGGGCGAAGCACACTAGGGAGGGCTTGGTCGGTAGGGGTGTCCTTGTCTCATCGCGCACCAGCGACTCCTGTGGCGGGCTGGGCGCAGTGTGCGCTAGCCAAGGTTGCCAGGTGCACGGTGTTTCCTCCGGCGCATTGATGCGGCTGGCTTCCGGGTTGGATGCACACTGTGTGGCTTGGTTGGGTTGTGTATCGGAGGACGCATGACTTTCAACCTTCGTCTCTCCCGAGCCCGTACGGGAGTTGTAGCGATGAGACAAGATAGTAGCTACTACAACAATTGGATACCAAGAAAAAGGGGTAAAATTCAACAAAAAAAGAAACTCGTCACCGTAAACTGCACGATTCCCGAGTCATAGTGGGAGGAGCCTAATAAATGGCACGATTCCCAGAGTCATAGTGGGAGGAGCCTAATAAACTGCACGATTCCCGAGTCATAGTGGGAGGAGCCTAATAAACTGCACGATTCCCTGAGTCATAGTGGGAGGAGCCTAATAAACTGCACGATTCCCGAGTCATAGTGGGAGGAGCCTAATAAACTGCACGATTCCCGAGTCATAGTGGGAGGAGCCTAATAAACGGCACGATTCCCGAGTCATAGTGGGAGGAGCCTAATAAACTGCACGATTCCCGAGTCATAGTGGGAGGAGCCTAATAAACTGAACGATTCCCGAGTCATAGTGGGAGGAGCCTAATAAACTGCACGATTCCCGAGTCATAGTGGGAGGAGCCTAATAAACTACACGATTCCCGAGTCATAGTGGGCGGAGCCTAATAAACTGCACTATTCCCTGAGTCATAGTGGGAGGAGCCTAATAAACTGCACAATTCCCCGAGTCATAGTGGGAGGAGCCTAATAAACTGCACGATTCCCCGAGTCATAGTGGGAGGACGGCACAACATATCACGACTTTTACTTTGTTATGTTGGTTATTAAAGCAATATTTTCACATACAGTTTGGAGTGTGACTGTTTGAGGTTGTGGACAGGTGTCTTTTATACTGATAACAAGTTCAAACAGGTGCCATTGATACAGGTAACGAGTGGAGGACAGAGGAGCCTCTTAAAGAAGAAGTTACAGGTCTGTGAGAGCCAGAAATCTTGCTAGTTTGTAGGTGACCAAATACTTATTTTCCACCATAATTTGCAAATAAATTCATTAAAAATCATACAATGTGATTTTCTGGATTTTTTCCCCTCATTTTGTCTGTCATAGTTGAAGTGTACCTATGATGAAAATTACAGGCCTCTCTCATCTTTCTAAGTGGGATAACTTGCACAATTGGTGGCTGACTAAATACTTTTTTTGCCCCACTGTAAAGGCATTTCCACAACCATTTCTCACATAACTAATTTTACAGATACAAAAATAGCCCACCATGTCGATTTAACAAATTATCTGTCTGCATTTATAAAATTGTATAGAAACTTTCTCTTGATTTAAAATGACTTTCAATAACCACGCATGCTTAATATCCAGACTAGATACTGTATGCTTAATATCCAGACTAGATACTGTATACTTAACATCCAGACTAGAGACTGTATACTTAACATCCAGACTAGACACTGTATACTTAACATCCAGACTAGATACTATATACTTAATATCCACACTAGATACTGTATACTTAACATCCACACTAGATACTGTATACTTAACATCCACACTAGATACTGTATACTTAACATCCACACTAGATACTGTATACTTAACATCCAGACTAGAGACTGTATACTTAACATCCAGACTAGAGACTGTATACTTAACATCCAGACTAGAGACTGTATACTTAATATCCAGACTAGAGACTGTATACTTAACATCCAGACTAGATACGGTATACTTAATATCCAGACTAGAGACTGTATGCTTAATATCCAGACTAGATACTATATACTTAACATCCAGACTAGATACTATATACTTAACATCCACACTAGATACTGTATACTTAACATCCAGACTAGAGACTGTATAATTAACATCCAGACTAGATACTGTATACTTAATATCCAGACTAGAGACTGTATACTTAACATCCACACTAGATACTGTATACTTAACATCCACACTAGATACTGTATACTTAACATCCACACTAGATACTGTATACTTAACATCCAGACTAGAGACTGTATACTTAACATCCAGACTAGAGACTGTATACTTAACATCCAGACTAGAGACTGTATACTTAACATCCAGACTAGAGACTGTATACTTAATATCCAGACTAGAGACTGTATACTTAACATCCAGACTAGATACGGTATACTTAATATCCAGACTAGAGACTGTATACTTAACATCCAGACTAGATACTGTATACTTAACATCCAGACTAGATACTGTATACTTAATATCCAGACTAGAGACTGTATACTTAACATCCACACTAGATACTGTATACTTAACATCCACACTAGATACTGTATACTTAACATCCACACTAGATACTGTATACTTAACATCCAGACTAGAGACTGTATACTTAACATCCAGACTAGAGACTGTATACTTAACATCCAGACTAGAGACTGTATACTTAACATCCAGACTAGATACTGTATACTTAATATCCAGACTAGAGACTGTATACTTAACATCCACACTAGATACTGTATACTTAACATCCACACTAGATACTGTATACTTAACATCCACACTAGATACTGTATACTTAATATCCAGACTAGATACTGTATGCTTAATATCCAGACTAGATACTATATACTTAACATCCAGACTAGATACTATATACTTAACATCCACACTAGATACTGTATACTTAACATCCAGACTAGAGACTGTATAATTAACATCCAGACTAGATACTGTATACTTAATATCCAGACTAGAGACTGTATACTTAACATCCACACTAGATACTGTATACTTAACATCCACACTAGATACTGTATACTTAACATCCACACTAGATACTGTATACTTAACATCCAGACTAGAGACTGTATACTTAACATCCAGACTAAAGACTGTATACTTAACATCCAGACTAGATACTATATACTTAACATCCAGACTAGATACTATATACTTAATATCCAGACTAGATACTGTATACTTAACATCCAGACTAGATACTGTATACTTAACATCCAGACTAGATACTGTATACTTAACATCCAGACTAGATACTGTATACTTAACATCCAGACTAGATACTATGTACTTAACATCCAGACTATATACTGTGTACTTAAAAACCTCTTAATAAGGATCCAACTTTTTTTTCAATTTACGCCTAAAATGACATACCCAAACCTAACTGCCTGTAGCTCAGGACCTGAATCAAGGATATGCATATTCATGATACCATTTGAAAGGAAACACTTTGCAGTTTGTGGACAATGTGAAATTAATGTAGGAGAATATAACACATTAGATTAAAAGATAATACAAAGAAAAAAACATGCATTTTTTGTTGTTGTTTGTACCATTATCGTTGAGATGCAAGAGAAAGGCCATAATGTATTATTCCAGCCCTGGCGCAATGTAGATGTTGACCACTAGATGGCAGCAGTGTTTGTGCAAAGTTGTAGACTGATCCAAAGAACCAATGTACATCTGTTCAAAATGTTGTATCAAGACTGCCCAAAGGTGCCTAATTGGTTTATTGACACATTTTCAAGTTCGTAACTGTGCACTCTCCTCAAACAATCACATGGCATTCTTTCACTGTTATAGCTACTCTAAATCAGACAGTGCATTTAGATTAACAAGAATTTAAGCTTTCTGCCCAAATCAGATATGTCTATGTCCTGGGAAATGTTCTTGTTACATACAACCTCATGCTAATCACATTAGCCTATGTTAGCTTAACCGTCCCGTGGAAGGGACACCGATCCTGTAGAGGTTTTTAACATCCAAACTAGATACTGTATACTTAACATCGAGACTAGACAATCTACTCTTAAACCAGACTAGATATTGAGTACTTAACATCCAGACTAGATACTGTATACTTAACATCGAGACTAGACAATGTACTCTTAAACCAGACTAGATATTGAGTACTTAGCATCCAGACTAGATACTGTATACTTAACATCCAGACTAGATACTGTATACTTCGCATCCAGACGAGATACTGTATACTTAACATCCATACTAGATACTGCATACTTAGCATCCAGACTAGATACTGTATACTTAGCATCCAGACTAGATACTGTATACTTAACATCCAGACTAGATACTGTATACTTAACATCCAGACTAGATACTGTATACTTAGCATCCAGACTAGATACTGTATACTTAACATCCACACTAGATACTGTATACTTAACATCCAGACTAGAGACTGTATACTTAACATCCAGACTAGATACTGTATACTTAACATCCAGACTAGATACTGTATACTTAACATCCAGACTAGATACTGTATACTTATCATCCAGACGAGAGACTGTATACTTAACATCCACACTAGATACTATATACTTAACATCCAGACTAGATACTATATACTTAACATCCAGACTAGATACGGTATACTTAACATCCACACTAGATACTGTATACTTAACATCCAGACTAGATATTGTGTACTTAACATCCAGACTAGATACTGTATACTTAACATCCAGACTAGATACTGTATACTTAACATCCAGACTAGATACTGTATACTTAACATCCAGACTAGACAATGTACTCTTAAACCAGACTAGATATTGAGTACTTAGCATCCAGACTAGATACTGTATACTTAACATCCAGACTAGATATTGTATACTTAGCATCCAGACTAGATACTATATACTTAGCATCCAAACTAGATACTGTATACTTAGCATCCAGACTAGATACTGTATACTTAACATCCAGACTAGATACTGTATACTTAACATCCAGACTAGATACTGTATACTTAGCATCCAGACTAGATACTGTATACTTAACATCCACACTAGATACTGTATACTTAACATCCAGACTATAGACTGTATACTTAACATCCAGACTAGATACTGTATACTTAACATCCAGACTAGATACTGTATACTTATCATCCAGACTAGATACTGTATACTTAACATCCACACTAGATACTATATACTTAACAACCAGACTAGATACTATATACTTAACATCCAGACTAGATACTGTATACTTAACATCCAGACTAGATACGGTATACTTAACATCCAGACTAGATACTGTATACTTAACATCCAGACTAGAGACTGTATACTTAACATCCAGACTAGATACTGTATACTTAACATCCAGACTAGAGACTGTATACTTAACATCCAGACTAGATACTGTATACTTAACATCCAGACTAGATACTGTGTACTTAATATCCAGACTAGAGACTGTATACTTAACATCCAGACTAGAGACTGTATACTTAACATCCAGACTAGATACTGTATACTTAACATCCAGACTAGATACTGTATACTTAACATCCAGACTAGATACTGTATACTTAACATCCAGACTAGAGACTGTATACTTAACATCCAGACTAGATACTGTATACTTAACATCCAGACTAGAGACTGTATACTTGACATCCAGACTAGATACTGTATACTTAACATCCAGACTAGATACCGTGTACTTAATATCCAGACTAGAGACTGTATACTTAACATCCAGACTAGAGACTGTATACTTAACATCCAGACTAGATACTGTATACTTAACATCCAGACTAGATACTGTATACTTAACATCCAGACTAGATACTGTATACTTAACATCCAGACTAGAGACTGTATACTTAACATCCAGACTAGAGACTGTATACTTAACATCCAGACTAGATACTGTATACTTAACATCCAGATACGAAACAGATTTCCTGCCAGTTAAAGACAAAGGAAAATATTTCAGAAGTTACTATTTTAGGACAAGGAGAGGAGAAGGTTTAGTAGAGGTTTAAAACTCCATGTTTCACCTACTTTTCTAATCATCTTGTCTTACAACATGTTGTCTATATAGATATGTTTTCAGAATTGCATATTGATTGTTGGAAGATCTCATCAATACGAAATGAAACAGCTTAATTTTCACATAGATGACGTATAGTGTGTACTCATCCAGACAGAGGCAAGTGGCACAAGATGTCTTATAAACCAATGTTAAATCTCATATTGTAACAGCATATCTTATAAACCAATGTTAAATCTCATATTGTAACAGCATATCTTATAAACCAATGTTAAATCTCATATTGTAACAGCATATCTTATAAACCAATGTTAAATCTCATATTGTAACAGCATATCTTATAAACCAATGTTAAATCTCATATTGTAACAGCATATCTTATAAACCAATGTTAAATCTCATATTGTAACAGCATATCTTATAAACCAATGTTAAATCTCATATTGTAACATCATATCTTATAAACCAATGTTAAATCTCATATTGTAACAGAATATCTTATAAACCAATGTTAAATCTCATATTGTAACAGAATATCTTATAAACCAATGTTAAATCTCATATTGTAACAGCATATCTTATAAACCAATGTTAAATCTCATATTGTAAAAAAAGAAAAATAAATACAGATGCTGTATTTGAGATAATTAAAAAAAGCTTCTAAAGATTGTAGTTTTCACTATGAAATTGCAGACTAGATTTTCCCTTATGAATACTGTATCAACCCCTACAAAAAAATATGTCCATTAATTATAATCCAGAACAATAATTCCCATTTCCTGTTGCTGCAGGATTCTTTTCCTGCTGTAAGACAACTGGCTCAAAGCTGCTCCCTCTGTATCACTGTACTGTTAACTGTCATGATCTACAGTCATCCCATTACTTCCTGGACGTCGACTTGTCACGCCTTCTTCAGCTTTTATAGTATTCTTCCCTTAGTCCTAGCTTGCTATTTAAAAAAAACTTCAATTTTTGAGAATTAATTCAATTTTACGATTGATTTTTCCATTTTTGGTCAGACTGCTCAGTACAACATCTCATCCTCATCCTGACTGGTCAGACTGCTCAGTACAACATCTCATCCTGACTGGTCAGACTGCTCAGTACAACATCTCATCCTGACTGGTCAGACTGCTCAGTACAACATCTCATCCTCAACCTGACTGGTCAGACTGCTCAGTACAACATCTCATCCTCAACCTGACTGGTCAGACTGCTCAGTACAACATCTCATCCTCAACCTGACTGGTCAGACTGCTCAGTACAACATCTCATCCTCAACCTGATTGGTCAGACTGCTCAGTACAACATCTCATCCTCGACCTGACTGGTCAGACTGCTCAGTACAACATCTCATCCTCATCCTGACTGGTCAGACTGCTCAGTACAACATCTCATCCTCAACCTGACTGGTCAGACTGCTCAGTACAACATCTCATCCTCAACCTGACTGGTCAGACTGCTCAGTACAACATCTCATCCTCAACCTGACTGGTCAGACTGCTCAGTACAACATCTCATCCTCAACCTGACTGGTCAGACTGCTCAGTACAACATCTCATCCTCAACCTGACTGGTCAGACTGCTCAGTACAACATCTCATCCTCAACCTGACTGGTCAGACTGCTCAGTACAACATCTCATCCTCAACCTGATTGGTCAGACTGCTCAGTACAACATCTCATCCTCATCCTGACTGGTCAGACTGCTCAGTACAACACCTCATCCTCAACCTGACTGGTCAGACTGCTCAGTACAACATCTCATCCTCAACCTGACTGGTCAGACTGCTCAGTACAACATCTCATCCTCGACCTGACTGGTCAGACTGCTCAGTACAACATCTCATCCTCAACCTGACTGGTCAGACTGCTCAGTACAACATCATCCTCAACCTGACTGGTCAGACTGCGACAACATCTCATCCCCAACCTGTGCTGTGACTGGTAAGACTGATAGTAAATAAACAACATCTCATTTAATCAATGACTGGTCAGACTGCTGAGTACAACACCTCATCCTCAACCTGACTGGTCAGACTGCTCAGTACAACATCTCATCCTCAACCTGACTGGTCAGACTGCTCACTACAACATCTCATCCTCGACCTGACTGGTCAGACTGCTCAGTACAACATCTCATCCTCAACCTGATTGGTCAGACTGCTCAGTACAACATCTCATCCTCAACCTGACTGGTCAGACTGCTCAGTACAACATCTCATCCCCAACCTGTGCTGTGGCTTAATGGCTTTGCAAAATAAACACTGATATTAAATAAACCCAAAAGCCAAAGTTTAATCAATGTTGGTGTTGAACAGAGACATCTGACGGGGGGGGGGTAATGAAAAGTGTTCAACATGGTGGTCGGGGTCATTTGTCTCGTCTATTACAGCTCAGTCCGTTTAGGAGGCCGAACACAGAGCCACTTCACCTGTCTTTCTGTCAAATGTTTCAATTTTCTTCTTCTTCCTCCATTCTTCTTCTTCCTCTTCCTCCATTCTTCGTCTTCTACACAGGGAAGCAGATAGAACAACACTCCACCTGTATTTCTGTCAAATGTTTCAATGTTCCTCTTCCTCTTCCTCTTCCTCTTCTTCTTCTTCCTCTTCTTCTTCTTCTACACAGGGAAGCAGATAGAACAACACTCCAGACAGATCTCCAGACAGTCTGAAGACTATATTAAATACGGTATATTTAAGGCAGGACAGTCCTGATAATGTCCCACAATCCAACAGGGCAGAGCAGGACCCAGGGTTCCACCTGACAGGCCATATATTAAATACAGTAGCCCAGGACCACAGCAACACAGCACCTCACAGCCCTCTCCGCACGCCAGACACTGGGCCAGCACCGAGCACAGGGACAGCACATCACAGAACAGACAGGCCAGGACACAGTGTACACAGCAGTCTGGAGGGTAGGGGGGAATAACATATATTTAATTAGAATATAGAGAACATATGTGCTTCCTGCTGACCTCATGACAGGTCCCCATCCTAAAAGAGGTTTACTAACCTCAACAGTCTTTTCCTGGTTAAATACAAGAAAAGACCACACAGAGGCCAGGACCCAGGGTTAACACCTGATAATGTTATATATTAAATACGGTATATTTAAGGCCAGGACCCAGGGTTAACACCTGATAATGTTATATATTAAATACGGTATATTTAAGGCCAGGACCCAGGGTTAACACCTGATAATGTTATATATTAAATACGGTATATTTAAGGCCAGGACCCAGGGTTAACACCTGATAATGTTATATATTAAATACGGTATATTTAAGGCCAGGACCCAGGGTTAACACCTGATAATGTTATATATTAAATACGGTATATTTAAGGCCAGGACCCAGGGTTAACACCTGATAATGTTATATATTAAATACGGTATATTTAAGGCCAGGACCCAGGGTTAACACCTGATAATATTATATATTAAATACGGTATATTTGAAGCCATGAAGGGTGAGGAGTGACAGATTAACATTATATTACATTTAGACAAAACATACAACTCATTAGTGGCATATAATATAATAATAATAATAATAATATAATAATATAATATAATATAATAATATAATAATATAATAATAATAATAATATAATAATAATATAATAATAATATAATAATATAATAATAATAATAATATAATAATAATATAATAATATATGGCATATCAATCAATTAATGTGTCAATCAATTACATTTCATGTATTTATAGCCAGTTTAATAATAACAAAGCCTCATTTTATATCATTGAATAACAAAAAATGGAGTGTTTTCTTTTTAGCCGTTTGGTGACTTGTGTAACGCCACCAGGTCAACGTATCCCAACTGTTTATCGGTGACCGCCTGATGGTGAGGGGCCATACAGCAGAACTGATAAAGCTGTCCGAGGGGAGCGTGGCTTCAAGGTGGCTTTAAGATAAAGACTAGATCGTAGTGACGGGGGGGACGACGACATGTCTCAACGTGTGCTCTGGTGATCTGTTCACACTGCCCCAGACAGGAACCTATTTCATTGGTTCAAATCAATGATTCTGCCAGCTAGGACCAATGAGGTGTCTCCTTTTCTGGCATAGTTATCGTTACCCGAGCAGTGTAGAAGGGACCCGAACACCTGACAAAAACGTTCTTAGAACTCAAGTCAACAATATTTGAAGACCTTTATTCCACTGTTCATTTTTTACACAGTCCTTACCCATGTTTTCTGTCTGCTTTTGTATAATCATACGTGTAACGAAGCTACAACATACCTCACCTGTATCCACTATAGCCCCACCTGTATCCACTATAACCCCACCTGTATCCACTATAGCCCCACCTGTATCCACTATAACCCCACCTGTATCCACTATAGCCCCACCTGTATCCACTATAGCCCCACCTGTATCCACTATAGCCCCACCTGTATCCACTAACCCCACCTGCCCCACCTGTATCCACTATAGCCCCACCTGTATCCACTATAACCCCACCTGTACCTATAACCCCACGATGTAGCCCCCCCACCTGTATCCACTATAACCCCACCTGTGTCCACTATAACCCCACCTGTATCCACTATAACCCCACCTGTATCCACTATAACCCCACCTGTATCCACTATAACCCCACCTGTATCCACTATAACCCCACCTGTGTCCACTATAACCCCACCTGTATCCACTATAACCCCACCTGTGTCCACTATAACCCCACCTGTATCCACTATAACCCCACCTGTATCCACTATAACCCCACCTGTATCCACTATAACCCCACCTGTATCCACTATAACCCCACCTGTAGCCACTATAACCCCACCTGTATCCACTATAACCCCACCTGTATCCACTATAGCCCCACCTGTATCCACTATAACCCCACCTGTAGCCCTGTATCCACTATACCCCACCTGATCCACTATAACCCCACCTGCCCCCACCTGTACTCCCCACTATACTATAACCCCACCTGTATCCACTATAACCCCACCTGTGTCCTATATCCACTATAGCCCCACCCAGTCAAAACTCCACTATAAACAAACCCACATGTGACAGCGGAGTCAATCACTATAAACCCCACCTGTATCCACTATAACCCCACCTGTATCCACTATAACTATTCATGTCATATAATATTTGTATTGACTGTCTAAATGTAAACAAATGAATATAGAATAATAGTTTTTATTCTCACCATCTCCAGCTATTTCCTTTATCTGAGTGGCGTCAGCTTTCAATGAGTTCTGGCTCCTTGTGGTGGAAGGCAGGTGTTGTTTTTTAATAGGGTGCCCATGGTGTCTGTCACAGGCTGGGGACTGAGGGGACTGAGGAGGGCTCCATCCTCTCTGGTTAAGAGAGGCAGATGGAGGGGTACAGACGGGGGAGGGGGAGGCTCCGTTGATCAGGGTCTTGGGGGAAGTTTTCGGACTGGACGACACAGGGACCCCGCTGGAAAGCTCTACTGTGTGAGTGAGCAGTCAATCAATCAATCAATCAATCAATCAATCTATCAATCAATGTTTACTTTATACAGCGCTGAACATTTATCATAAAGGTAATAAAAGGAGAAGCTGTTGAAGTAATGTTTTGAAGTGTTTCCATCATTATCAGTAGCATTACCTCTCGGTAGATGGTATGGGTTTGATGGTATACTGTTTGGTAGGAGATGTGACGCGTCGTCAGTTGTGTTGTGATCTGTCATAGAATCATCACTATCTTCACCATCAGCTCTGGCAGACCTTACAGAGGGCCCTGGGAGCTCTGCTGCACCAGGATCAACACAATAACACTTACAGAGGGCCCTGGGAGCTCTGCTGCACCAGGATTAACACAATAACACTTACAGAGGACCCTGGGAGCTCTGCTGCACCAGGATCAACACAATAACACTTACAGAGGGCCCTGGGAGCTCTGCTGCACCAGGATCAACACAATAACACTTACAGAGGGCCCTGGGAGCTCTGCTGCACCAGGATCAACACAATAACACTTACAGAGGGCCCTGGGAGCTCTGCTGCACCAGGATCAACACAATAACACTTACAGAGGGCCCTGGGAGCTCTGCTGCACCAGGATCAACACAATAACACTTACAGAGGGCCCTGGGAGCTCTGCTGCACCAGGATCAACACAATAACACTTACAGAGGGCCCTGGGAGCTCTGCTGCACCAGGATCAACACAATAACACTTACAGAGGGCCCTGGGAGCTCTGCTGCACCAGGATCAACACAATAACACTTACAGAGGACCCTGGGAGCTCTGCTGCACCAGGATCAACACAATAACACTTACAGAGGGCCCTGGGAGCTCTGCTGCACCAGGATCAACACAATAACACTTACAGAGGGCCCTGGGAGCTCTGCTGCACCAGGATCAACACAATAACACTTACAGAGGGCCCTGGGAGCTCTGCTGCACCAGTACAGGTATACATATACATATACATAGTATCCAATATAACCTCACCTGTAATCACTATAACCTCACCTGTAATCACTATAACCCAACCTGTAATCACTATAACCTCACCTGTAATCACTATAACCCAACCTGTAATCACTATAACCTCACCTGTAATCACTATAACCTCACCTGTAATCACTATAACCTCACCTGTAATCACTATAACCCAACCTGTAATCACTATAACCCAACCTGTAATCACTATAACCTCACCTGTAATCACTATAACCCAACCTGTAATCACTATAACCTCACCTGTAATCACTATAACCTCACCTGTAATCACTATAACCCAACCTGTAATCACTATAACCTCACCTGTAATCACTATAACCCAACCTGTAATCACTATAACCTCACCTGTAATCACTATAACCTCACCTGTAATCACTATAACCTCACCTGTAATCACTATAACCTCACCTGTAATCACTATAACCCAACCTGTAATCACTATAACCTCACCTGTAATCACTATAACCTCACCTGTAATCACTATAACCCAACCTGTAATCACTATAACCTCACCTGTAATCACTATAACCCAACCTGTAATCACTATAACCTCACCTGTAATCACTATAACCTCACCTGTAATCACTATAACCTCACCTGTAATCACTATAACCCAACCTGTAATCACTATAACCTCACCTGTAATCACTATAACCCAACCTGTAATCACTATAACCTCACCTGTAATCACTATAACCCAACCTGTAATCACTATAACCTCACCTGTAATCACTATAACCTCACCTGTAATCACTATAACCTCACCTGTAATCACTATAACCCAACCTGTAATCACTATAACCTCACCTGTAATCACTATAACCTCACCTGTAATCACTATAACCCAACCTGTAATCACTATAACCTCACCTGTAATCACTATAACCTCACCTGTAATCACTATAACCTCACCTGTAATCACTATAACCCAACCTGTAATCACTATAACCTCACCTGTAATCACTATAACCTCACCTGTAATCACTATAACCCAACCTGTAATCACTATAACCTCACCTGTAATCACTATAACCTCACCTGTAATCACTATAACCTCACCTGTAATCACTATAACCTCACCTGTAATCACTATAACCCAACCTGTAATCACTATAACCTCACCTGTAATCACTATAACCCAACCTGTAATCACTATAACCTCACCTGTAATCACTATAACCTCACCTGTAATCACTATAACCTCACCTGTAATCACTATAACCTCACCTGTAATCACTATAACCCAACCTGTAATCACTATAACCCAACCTGTAATCACTATAACCTCACCTGTAATCACTATAACCTCACCTGTAATCACTATAACCCAACCTGTAATCACTATAACCCAACCTGTAATCACTATAACCTCACCTGTAATCACTATAACCTCACCTGTAATCACTATAACCCAACCTGTAATCACTATAACCCAACCTGTAATCACTATAACCCAACCTGTAATCACTATAACCTCACCTGTAATCACTATAACCCAACCTGTAATCACTATAACCTCACCTGTAATCACTATAACCTCACCTGTAATCACTATAACCTCACCTGTAATCACTATAACCTCACCTGTAATCACTATAACCTCACCTGTAATCACTATAACCTCACCTGTAATCACTATAACCTCACCTGTAATCACTATAACCTCACCTGTAATCACTATAACCTCACCTGTAATCACTATAACCTCACCTGTAATCACTATAACCTCACCTGTAATCACTATAACCTCACCTGTAATCACTATAACCCAACCTGTAATCACTATAACCTCACCTGTAATCACTATAACCCAACCTGTAATCACTATAACCCAACCTGTAATCACTATAACCTCACCTGTAATCACTATAACCTCACCTGTAATCACTATAACCTCACCTGTAATCACTATAACCTCAACCTGTAATCACTATAACCCAACCTGTAATCACTATAACCCAACCTGTAATCACTATAACCCAACCTGTAATCACTATAACCTCACCTGTAATCACTATAACCCAACCTGTAATCACTATAACCCAACCTGTAATCACTATAACCCAACCTGTAATCACTATAACCTCACCTGTAATCACTATAACCCAACCTGTAATCACTATAACCTCACCTGTAATCACTATAACCTCACCTGTAATCACTATAACCTCACCTGTAATCACTATAACCCAACCTGTAATCACTATAACCTCACCTGTAATCACTATAACCTCACCTGTAATCACTATAACCTCACCTGTAATCACTATAACCCAACCTGTAATCACTATAACCCAACCTGTAATCACTATAACCCAACCTGTAATCACTATAACCTCACCTGTAATCACTATAACCTCACCTGTAATCACTATAACCCAACCTGTAATCACTATAACCTCACCTGTAATCACTATAACCCAACCTGTAATCACTATAACCCAACCTGTAATCACTATAACCCAACCTGTAATCACTATAACCCAACCTGTAATCACTATAACCTCACCTGTAATCACTATAACCCAACCTGTAATCACTATAACCTCACCTGTAATCACTATAACCTCACCTGTAATCCACTATAACCCAACCTGTAATCACTATAACCTCAACCTGTAATCACTATAATCTCACCTGTAATCACTATAACCCAACCTGTAATCACTATAACCTCACCTGTAATCACTATAACCTCACCTGTAATCACTATAACCTCACCTGTAATCACTATAACCTCAACCTGTAATCACTATAACCTCACCTGTAATCACTATAACCTCACCTGTAATCACTATAACCTCACCTGTAATCACTATAACCCCACCTGTAATCACTATAACCCACCTGTAATCACTATAACCTCACCTGTAATCACTATAATCTCACCTGTAATCACTATAACCTCCCTGTAATCACTATAACCCACCTGTAATCACTATAACCTCACCTGTAATCACTATAACCTCACCTGTAATCACTATAACCCAACCTGTAATCACTATAACCTCACCTGTAATCACTATAACCTCACCTGTAATCACTATAACCCAACCTGTAATCACTATAACCTCACCTGTAATCACTATAACCTCACCTGTAATCACTATAACCCAACCTGTAATCACTATAACCTCACCTGTAATCACTATAACCTCACCTGTATCCACTATAACCCCACCTGTATCCACTATAACCTCACCTGTATCCACTATAACCTCACCTGTATCCACTATAGCCCCACCTGTATCCACTATAACCTCACCTGTATCCACTATAACCCCACCTGTATCCACTATAACCTCACCTGTATCCACTATAACCCCCTGTATCCACTATAACCCCACCTGTATCCACTATAACCTCACCTGTATCCACTATAACCCCCTGTATCCACTATAACCTCACCTGTATCCACTATAACCTCACCTGTATCCACTATAACCTCACCTGTATCCACTATAACCCCACCTGTATCCACTATAACCTCCCCTGTATCCACTATAACCCCACCTGTATCCACTATAACCTCCCCTGTATCCACTATAACCTCACCTGTGTGTTCCCCGGCTGTCCCATTAGACAGTGGCTGTTGGGTAAAAACATTGGGTAGTGGCTGTGGCTGTGGCTGTGTGGTCTGGTACTCTGGCAGGTCCAGGGGACACTTGGCCATCTCCTGTCCCTTGACCCTGTCCTGACTGATGACTGTCTCTCCTGTCCTCCCCTGCTGTAGCAGCTCCATGTTGTCCAGACAGCCAGGTTCCTCTCCAGACACCTGTTACCAACCCTGAACATAACACAGGGGGTTAAAGGCTGGGATTCAATCTCATCAGTGGTAGATCCAAGTTATATATTGCTGTTGACATTTAAAGGTAATTTTCCGTTTGACCTGACCTTTGCCACGTTTATACGTAAAAAGCGGGTCTCTGCAAATGCAAAAACATTGCTTTTAAAAGCCGACAAAAAAAAGCGTGATCGGATTAAATCCCGGCCTAAATTAAATATTATGAAATGAATTAAAACAGATAGAGAAACAATTTCAGATGTGAAATTGATCTCAGAGATGTTCATTACACAGACGTTTAAAGGACTCGTTCCATGAGCAAAACACCCTTGTATGGATGGTTAACTGAGTGGACTCAGAGTACAGTAGGGAACATATAAAACTAGGTCAATGGACATATTTAGGGTACAATGATTTCACATTTTCCATTTTTCATATGCATTGTCTTCCCTATTTAAATAAAAAAAAATCACTCAGCCTATTTTTGACTTGTGTTGTCTTCTCCACGTCTTGACGTTTCGTGCGTAATCTTTATGATTACCGGACAACATTGGTTCGTTGACACCAAATCAACATTCAGACTAACTTTAGTTTATTAGTCATATTATTCATTGCCTTTACAAGTCTTTCTTGAATTGGCTACTAAAATGTTACTTTACTTATCTTAAACTGAACTTTTACTAACCAGTTATTATCAGGTGTCATAGTTCATGGAAATGCGCAAATTAAGTATTCTAGGGCTATAATTTTTTATATCATTAATTCATATCGTTATGAATTAAGGCCAACTGATAAACTGCTATGAAAAACAAATGAATCTTCCAAATAAATCAACGCCCACACAGTAAGAAACTATCCCAAACAAAACCCGCTAATTTTAACCTATTAGTATGCTTACCTGAACTTGATGCCAGTCTTAGACCACGGGTGAAACAATGCAGAAAACATGAGTTTGTAAACTATCGGAAAAACTTGACATCCCGCGACATTCTGTCGGTAATAGACTCGTCTCGTGTGTTGGTCTTAAAAGCGAGCAGTGACTGCGCGGACAGATGCGCGTTAGCGGATGAACCGGACAGCAGTTTGAGTGCGAGACCGGGATGGGGTCTAGCGTCATCAAGATAGACCACCTCCGCTTCCTTTCCCACAGTAAGAAACTCGGGTCAATGTGTTTAAATCATTAGAGCTAACTAGGGATGCGTCTATCTAGTCAGCTGTTGAATATTTGACACACTTGGCATTTGATTATGCCTTTCCCAAAAAAACTTTGCCCAGAACTTTTAATATAAAACATGCTTCTTCTTATCATGACTATATATATCTGTGGGTCACAATGCGGGCAGTTTTGACTGCTGTTAGCCCTTTTCTAGTTTAGATAGGCTACTGCATATATCTCATTAAATAAGACAAATCTCATTCAGCTACATGTCTGTTTTATACTCGTTTTTTAACACGTTGTTTAATTCCCCAAAACGCATCAGTGCTGCTCAGGTGTTAAGTTTTTTTTAATGCAGTCCTGCCGGCTAGTGGAGACTATCTGTCATTACAGGCTACCTGCCACTAGTATCAGCTGTTCCGTTTCAGAATAGGAGAAATGGAAGTGGTGATCGTAGTGACGTCTCCTTCCCTCCAGACAGAGCAAGGGGCAGGAGACGGACTGACCAGCCAGGCAGGCAGACATTTGAAATGGTATATGTTTTAACCCTTAACACCTAGAATTGTTTTAAGATGGTCATATCATGGTCATTTAGCTATTTGATTTGAGCTTGGTGGGGTGGTACCAGCGGTTCATTGCCGACTTCTCAGACCGAGCTGCTGGTCTCACTGGGCTGACCAGGAAGTCAAGCCCACAGAAGGTGAAATTGGTCCCAGAGTGCGAAGCAGCCTTTGAGCATCTGAAACAGTGCATGTACCAGAAGCCAGTGTTGCAGAGTCCTGACATCTCACTGCCCGTGCAGTATATCAGCCGGACGTTGTTGACAAGACAGACAAGGTATTCAATGACAAACAAGGTATTCAACAGCAAACAAGGTATTTGGCCAGCAGCATACCACCCTGCATCGCCAGCAGCATACCACCCTGCATCCCACTGCTGGCTTGCTTCTGAAGCTAAGCAGGGATGGTCCTGGATGGGAGACCAGATGCTGCCGGAAGTTGTTTCCAAGACAGACAAGGTATTCAACGACAAATAAGGTATTCAACGACAGACAAGGTATTTGGTCAGCTATCACTGACCTCAATTTGGACGAGGACTTGAGTCGGAGGCGAAAGACATATTGATTATCCTGGACCAGGCCCAAATCCTCGACACCCGTAGAAAGAAAAAAGGGCACTGTAAATGCCGGCGTGGGGATCCTGATGAGACTACAGCGGCGAATGAATAAATCGCCTCTACCCTCTGTTTCTATTGGTGAATGTACAATCACTGGAGAATAAACTGGACGAGCTCCTTTCGAGAATATCCTACACTCTTATAAAAAAAGGGTTCTTTGGGTGTCCCCATAGGAGAACCCTTTGAAGAACCCCTTTTAGGTTCCAGGTAGAACCCTTTTTGGTTCCAGGTAGAACGCCCTGTGGAAAGGGTTCTACATGGAACCCAAAAGGGTTCTACCTAGAACAAAAAAAGGGGTTCTTGAAAGGGTTATCCTATGGGGACACCCAAAGAACCCTTTAAGGTTCTAGATAGCACGTTTTTTTTTCTACGAGTGTATCATTGGAGCATTGAGAACTGTAATACACTTCTCAGAGTCATGGTTGAACAAGGTTAATACATCTAGCTGTTTTTTTCTATCGGCGGGACAGAACAGGAGAGTCCGGTTAGATCAGGGGTGGCGGTTTGTTAACAACAACTGGTGCAACATCTCTAATATTAAGGAAGTGTCGAGGTTCTGCTCGCCTGAGGTAGAATACCTCATGATAAGCTGTAGACCACACGATTTACCAAGAGAGTTTTCATCCATATATTTCCTAGCTGTCTATTTACCACCACAAATCGATGCTGTCACTAAGACGGCAACTCAACTGAGTCGAATAAGGACATAAGCAAACAAGAAAATGTTTATCCAGAAGCGACTCTTATAGTGGTCTTGATTTTAAATCTGTTATATCTCATTTCTACCAGCATGTCACCTGTGCAACTAGATGTGAAAAAAAACTCTAGGTCACCTTTACTTCACACACAGAAATGTGTACAGAGCTCTCCCTCTCCCTCCATTTGGTAAATCTGACCATAACTCTATCCTCCTGATTTCTGCTTATGAGCAAAAAGTAAAACTGGAAGAACTAGTGACTCGCTCAATACAGAAGTGGTCTTAAGAAGCCGATGCTAAATTACAGGACTGTTTCGCTAGCACAGACTGTAATATGTTCCGGGATTCCTCCGATGGCATTGAGGAGTATACCATATATCATTGGCTTCATCAATAAGTGCATCGACGACGTACGTCGTATCCCAACCAGAAGGTACGTACATATCCCAACCAGAAATCATGGATTACAGGCAACATCCTGTAATCCATGAGATTACTCTCTCCCTTACTATGTAAGCGTATTGAGCATCCTGAAAATTGCTATATCAATCAATCAATCAACATCAAAGTGATTTAAAAACATGCACATTTTTGATACCATTCTAAAGTGTTGTTTATAATATTGTTTCATCTCTGAGGCAGAACGGGTACTTTGGTGCACCTTTTGTGAGTGCGAGACAGAGCAGCAAACTTTGGTCCGTTTTGGACTATGGCCAGCTTCACCACAACGACCGCAGACAGCCAACTCACTCTGCCTGACGAGACTCTTGTCAGCCCTCCAACTAGAGTGCGGGGTCTGGCCACGGCCATTCAAGAGGCCTTTTGCCCGTATCAGGTATGTCAGAAATATGGAACATACAACGTAGTGATATTTGTAGTTTTGCTTTGAGAGAGCATCTCAAAAGCATTAGCAGCGTGGTGTTCATAGTCAAACATACTATCATTCTCATGTCATTTTTGTAGATGTTTTTAGCTCAATGATCTTTATGGCATTTTGATAGAAGGATGCTTTGAAGAACTCAAACACTGTCAGTTCCAGCAAGGCTTGCTATCATTTGGCACCTGGACTATCAGATGGAACCAAACGTCCCAGTTGGCCCAAAGGTTTCATTTATTGCCATATGTATTATTTAGAATGATAGATATCATAGTTAAACAATCTATTTCAGATCGACTTCATTTTGCAGATGCCCTTTTTTGGACTTCCCCAAAAGAAGTAATCCGGTTTCCAGGCTCCCCAACATGGGGAGATTTTCCAGGCTCCCCAACATGGGGAGAGTTTCCAGGCTCCCCAACATGGGGAGAGTTTCCAGGCTCCCCAACATGGGGAGAGTTTCCAGGCTCCCCAACATGGGGAGAGTCTCCAGGAGAGTTTCCAGGCTCCCAAACATGGGGAGAGTTTCCAGGCTCACCAACATGGGGAGAGTTTCCAGGCTCCCCAACATGGGGAGAGTCTCCAGGCTCCCCAACATGGGGAGAGTTTCCAGGCTCCCCAACATGGGGAGAGTTTCCAGGCTCCCCAACATGGGGAGAGTCTCCAGGCTCCCCAACATGGGGAGAGTCTCCAGGCTCCCCAACATGGGGAGAGACAATTTCATTCAAATAGGAAAGAAGATTCCTGAAGAGGAGTTACCAAAATATAAGTATTATAACTTTAAATAAGTTTATGTTTTTTGCTCAACATTTTCAACCACTGCAGAAAAATCCTCTTGTCTTTGTCTGTACCGGTCTTAACAAAAGCTTATGTTGCTCCCGAGGGACGTTCTGGATTTCAAACTGGAAGTGCTCTTCGTTTGGATTGACAGGCAGGCATGAGACTCCAGAAAGGAAAAGGCTTAATGAAACAGGTTTTTGAGGGGATTGACAGGCAGGCATGAGACTCCAGAAAGGAAAAGGCTTAATGAAACAGGTTTTTGGGGGGATTGACAGGCAGGCATGAGACTCCAGAAAGGAAAAGGCTTAATGAAACAGGTTTTTGGGGGGATTGACAGGAATCCAGAGAGCAGTAGCGGTGCATGTGTAAAATCAACTACACATTCGTTTGTTTCATTACAAAACCAGAGAGCAAACATCCGTCCGGTGAAGTCCACAAAGTTCCAAGCAAGTTCATGTTTTCAACAGTTTACTAAACAACTAGTAATTTAGAACCACTGAGTTACAGCCAAGTCAACACAAACACAGAAACACTGCCTCCACTATTTCTCAACCCTTTCAGCTGAACCTCCTAGAGTCGATTTCCTCGCCCCCTGAGGAAATCGAATTAACATAATAATACAAAATCCCCCAGAAAGATATGTCAGTTTATGCTACAGATGTCTGTTTGTTTGCATTTGATGAGTCTAGATAATAATAATAATAATAATATATGCCATTTAGCAGACGCTTTTATATATCCAGCACATCTGCCTCTGTCGCACAGCCGCATCGAGGGTGCAAGGTGACAGAGCTAGAGAGGTGTTTGGATGAGTCTCAATCCAGCACATCTGCCTCTGTCGCACTTCCTCATCTAGGGTGAAAGGTGACAGAGCTAAAGCGGTGTTTGGATGAGTCTCAATCCAGCACATCTGCCTCTGTCGCACTTCCTCATCTAGGGTGAAAGGTGACAGAGCTCGAGCGGTGTTTGGATGAGTCTCAATCCAGCACATCTGCCTCTGTCGCACAGCCGCATCGAGGGTGCAAGGTGACAGAGCTAGAGCGGTGTTTGGATGAGTCTCAATCCAGCACATCTGCCTCTGTCACACTTCCTCATCTAGGGTGAAAGGTGACAGAGCTCGAGCGGTGTTTGGATGAGTCTCAATCCAGCACATCTGCCTCTGTCGCACAGCCGCATCGAGGGTGCAAGGTGACAGAGCTAGAGAGGTGTTTGGATGAGTCTCAATCCAGCACATCTGCCTCTGTCGCACTTCCTCATCTGCTGTGCAAGGTGACAGAGCTAGAGCGGTGTTTGGATGAGTCTCAATCCAGCACATCTGCCTCTGTCACACTTCCTCATCTAGGGTGAAAGGTGACAGAGCTTGAGCGGTGTTTGGATGAGTCTCAATCCAGCACATCTGCCTCTGTCGCACAGCCGCATCGAGGGTGCAAGGTGACAGAGCTAGAGCGGTGTTTGGATGAGTCTCAATCCACCAAATCTGCCTCTGTCGCACAGCCGCATCGAGGGTGAAAGGTGACAGAGCTAGAGCGGTGTTTATCAGACCAGGAGACATCCCATCTGAGGTGAAAGGTGACAGAGCTAGAGCGGTGTTTGGATGAGTCTCAATCCAGCCCTCCTTTTTCCTGAAGTCCACGATCATTTAGGCTGGGTGTGCCAAATACAGGTGTGCCAAGCTTTTAGAGTCATACCCATTGTGCTGACACAGCTCAATCATTTGAACTTTTTGCTATTTTTATAAAAGGACATAAAACTAAAACTGAAGTTTCAACTGAAGGGGCTAATCCCATTTTTTTCCCTGTGGTGGAGCTGGGCCCACCTGGACCTCTCCACCTACAAGGACAGACAGACAGACAGACAGACAGAAAGACAGAAAGACATCCCAGGTCTACATTAGAGTATGTTAGTTGTATTTGTAAGTGTTTTATAAGGATTTGGACAGTTAAATAACTTGCCTAGTTAAAAAAAAAAACTTAATCAATGACTGTTGTAGGAGTGGCGCCACCTGTATGAGGACAGCGGTACTGCATTACAGTGTTGCGTTGTGCTCTGTTTTATCTGAATGTTCTCTCTCTCTGAGACCTTGTTATCTGTTCTCTCTCTCAGAGACCTAGTTATCTGTTCTCTCTCTCTGAGACCTAGTTATCTGCTCTCTCTCTCTGAGACCTAGTTATCTGTTCTCTCTCTCTGAGAACTAGTTATCTGTTCTCTCTCTCTGAGACCTTGTTATCTGTTCTCTCTCTCTGAGACCTTGTTATCTGTTCTCTCTCTCAGAGACCTAGTTATCTGTTCTCTCTCTCTGAGACCTTGTTATCTGTTCTCTCTCTCAGAGACCTAGTTATCTGTTCTCTCTCTCTGAGACCTAGTTATCTGTTCTCTCTCTCTGAGACCTAGTTATCTGTTCTCTCTCTCTGAGAACTAGTTATCTGTTCTCTCTCTCTGAGACCTAGTTATCTGTTCTCTCTCTCTGAGAACTAGTTCTGTGTTCTCTCTCTCTGAGAACTAGTTATCTGCTCTCTCTCTCTAAGACCTAGTTATCTGTTCTCTCTCTCAGAGACCTAGTTATCTGTTCTCTCTCTCTGAGACCTTGTTATGTGGCCTCTCTCTCTGAGAACTAGTTATCTGTTCTCTCTCTGTGAACTAGTTACAGTGCCTTGGGAAAGTATTCGGCCCCCTTGAACTTTGCGACCTTTTGCCACATTTCAGGCTTCAAACATAAAGATATAAAACTGTATTTTTTCGTGAAGAATCCACAACAAGTGGGACACAATCATGAAGTGGAACGACATTTATTGGATATTTCAAACTTTTTTAACAAATCAAAAACTGAAAAATTGGGCGTCATTCAAACTAGTTTACATACACTTAGGTTGGAGTCATTAAAACTAGTTTACATACACTTAGGTTGGAGTCATTAAAACTAGTTTACATACACTTAGGTTGGAGTCATTCAAACTAGTTTACATACACTTAGGTTGGAGTCATTAAAACTAGTTTACATACACTTAGGTTGGAGTCATTAAAACTAGTTTACATACACTTAGGTTGGAGTCATTAAAACTAGTTTACATACACTTAGATTGGAGTCATTAAAACTCATTTACATACACTTAGGTTGGAGTCATTAAAACTAGTTTACATACACTTAGGTTGGAGTCATTAAAACTAGTTTACATACACTTAGGTTGGAGTCATTAAAACTAGTTTACATACACTTAGGTTGGAGTCATTAAAACTAGTTTACATACACTGAGGTTGGAGTCATTCAAACTAGTTTACATACACTTAGGTTGGAGTCATTAAAACTAGTTTACATACACTTAGGTTGGAGTCATTAAAACTAGTTTACATACACTTAGGTTGGAGTCATTAAAACTAGTTTACATACACTTAGGTTGGAGTCATTAAAACTAGTTTACATACACTTAGGTTGGAGTTATTAAAACTAGTTTACATACACTTAGGTTGGAGTCATTCAAACTAGTTTACATACACTTAGGTTGGAGTCATTCAAACTAGTTTACATACACTTAGGTTGGAGTCATTAAAACTAGTTTACATACACTTAGGTTGGAGTCATTCAAACTAGTTTACATACACTTAGGTTGGAGTCATTAAAACTTGTTTACATACACTTAGGTTGGAGTCATTAAAACTAGTTTACATACACTTAGGTTGGAGTCATTAAAACTAGTTTACATACACTGAGGTTGGAGTCATTAAAACTAGTTTACATACACTTAGGTTGGAGTCATTAAAACTAGTTTACATACACTTAGGTTGGAGTCATTCAAACTAGTTTACATACACTTAGGTTGGAGTCATTAACTAGTTTACATACACTTAGGTTGGAGTCATTAAAACTAGTTTACATACACTTAGGTTGGAGTCATTAAAACTAGTTTACATACACTTAGGTTGGAGTCATTAAAACTCGTTTACATACACTTAGGTTGGAGTCATTAAAACTAGTTTACATACACTTAGGTTGGAGTCATTAAAACTAGTTTACATACACTTAGGTTGGAGTCATTAAAACTAGTTTACATACACTTAGGTTGGAGTCATTAAAACTAGTTTACATACACTTAGGTTGGAGTCATTAAAACTAGTTTACATACACTTAGGTTGGAGTCATTAAAACTAGTTTACATACACTTAGGTTGGAGTCATTAAAACTAGTTTACATACACTTAGGTTGGAGTCATTAAAACTAGTTTACATACACTTAGGTTGGAGTCATTAAAACTAGTTTACATACACTTAGGTTGGAGTCATTAAGACTAGTTTACATACACTTAGGTTGGAGTCATTCAAACTAGTTTACATACACTTAGGTTGGAGTCATTAAAACTAGTTTACATACACTTAGGTTGGAGTCATTCAAACTAGTTTACATACACTGAGGTTGGAGTCATTAAAACTAGTTTACATACACTTAGGTTGGAGTCATTAAAACTAGTTTACATACACTTAGGTTGGAGTCATTAAAACTAGTTTACATACACTTAGGTTGGAGTCATTAAAACTACATTTACATTTACATTTAAGTCATTTAGCAGACGCTCTTATCCAGAGCGACTTACAAAGTTTACATACACTTAGGTTGGAGTCATTAAAACTAGTTTACATACACTTAGGTTGGAGTCATTAAAACTAGTTTACATACACTTAGGTTGGAGTCATTAAAACTAGTTTACATACACTTAGGTTGGAGTCATTAAAACTAGTTTACATACAGTTAGGTTGGAGTCATTAAAACTAGTTTACATACACTGAGGTTGGAGTCATTAAAACTAGTTTACATACACTTAGGTTGGAGTCATTAAAACTAGTTTACATACACTTAGGTTGGAGTCATTCAAAACTAGTTTACATACACTTAGGTTGGAGTCATTAAAACTAGTTTACATACACTTAGGTTGGAGTCATTAAAACTAGTTTACATACACTTAGGTTGGAGTCATTAAAACTAGTTTACATACACTTAGGTTGGAGTCATTAAAACTTGTTTACATACACTTAGGTTGGAGTCATTAAAACTAGTTTACATACTTAGGTTGGAGTCATTAAAACTAGTTTACATACACTTAGGTTGGAGTCATTAAAACTAGTTTACATACACTTAGGTTGGAGTCATTAAAACTAGTTTACATACACTTAGGTTGGAGTCATTAAAACGAGTTTATATACACTTAGGTTGGAGTCATTAAAACTAGTTTACATACACTTAGGTTGGAGTCATTAAAACTAGTTTACATACACTTAGGTTGGAGTCATTAAAACTAGTTTACATACACTTAGGTTGGAGTCATTAAAACTAGTTTACATACACTTAGGTTGGAGTCATTCAAACTAGTTTACATACACTTAGGTTGGAGTCATTCAAACTAGTTTACATACACTGAGGTTGGAGTCATTAAAACTAGTTTACATACACTTAGGTTGGAGTCATTAAAACTAGTTTACATACACTTAGGTTGGAGTCATTAAAACTAGTTTACATACACTTAGGTTGGAGTCATTAAAACTACATTTACATTTAAGTCATTTAGCAGACGCTCTTATCCAGAGTCGACTTACAAAGTTTACATACACTTAGGTTGGAGTCATTAAAACTAGTTTACATACACTTAGGTTGGAGTCATTAAAACTAGTTTACATACACTTAGGTTGGAGTCATTAAAACTAGTTTACATACACTTAGGTTGGAGTCATTAAAACTAGTTTACATACACTTAGGTTGGAGTCATTAAAACTAGTTTACATACACTTAGGTTGGAGTCATTAAAACTAGTTTACATACACTTAGGTTGGAGTCATTAAAACTAGTTTACATACACTGAGGTTGGAGTCATTAAAACTAGTTTACATACACTTAGGTTGGAGTCATTAAAACTAGTTTACATACACTTAGGTTGGAGTCATTAAAACTAGTTTACATACACTTAGGTTGGAGTCATTAAAACTAGTTTACATACACTTAGGTTAGAGACATTAACTAGTTTACATACACTTAGGTTGGAGTCATTAAAACTAGTTTACATACACTTAGGTTGGAGTCATTAAAACTAGTTTACATACACTTAGGTTGGAGTCATTAAAACTAGTTTACATACACTTAGGTTGGAGTCATTAACTAGTTTACATACACTTAGGTTGGAGTCATTAAAACTAGTTTACATACACTTAGGTTGGAGTCATTAAAACTAGTTTACATACACTTAGGTTGGAGTCATTAAAACTAGTTTACATACACTTAGGTTGGAGTCATTAAAACTAGTTTACATACTTAGGTTGGAGTCATTAAAACTAGTTTACATACACTTAGGTTGGAGTCATTAAAACTAGTTTACATACACTTAGGTTGGAGTCATTAAAACTAGTTTACATACACTTAGGTTGGAGTCATTAAAACGAGTTTATATACACTTAGGTTGGAGTCATTAAAACTAGTTTACATACACTTAGGTTGGAGTCATTAAAACTAGTTTACATACACTTAGGTTGGAGTCATTAAAACTAGTTTACATACACTTAGGTTGGAGTCATTAAAACTAGTTTACATACACTTAGGTTGGAGTCATTCAAACTAGTTTACATACACTTAGGTTGGAGTCATTCAAACTAGTTTACATACACTGAGGTTGGAGTCATTAAAACTAGTTTACATACACTTAGGTTGGAGTCATTAAAACTAGTTTACATACACTTAGGTTGGAGTCATTAAAACTAGTTTACATACACTTAGGTTGGAGTCATTAAAACTACATTTACATTTAAGTCATTTAGCAGACGCTCTTATCCAGAGCGACTTACAAAGTTTACATACACTTAGGTTGGAGTCATTAAAACTAGTTTACATACACTTAGGTTGGAGTCATTAAAACTAGTTTACATACACTTAGGTTGGAGTCATTAAAACTAGTTTACATACACTTAGGTTGGAGTCATTAAAACTAGTTTACATACACTTAGGTTGGAGTCATTAAAACTAGTTTACATACACTTAGGTTGGAGTCATTAAAACTAGTTTACATACACTTAGGTTGGAGTCATTAAAACTAGTTTACATACACTGAGGTTGGAGTCATTAAAACTAGTTTACATACACTTAGGTTGGAGTCATTAAAACTAGTTTACATACACTTAGGTTGGAGTCATTAAAACTAGTTTACATACACTTAGGTTGGAGTCATTAAAACTAGTTTACATACACTTAGGTTGGAGTCATTAACTAGTTTACATACACTTAGGTTGGAGTCATTAAAACTAGTTTACATACACTTAGGTTGGAGTCATTAAAACTAGTTTACATACACTTAGGTTGGAGTCATTAAAACTTGTTTACATACACTTAGGTTGGAGTCATTAAAACTAGTTTACATACACTTAGGTTGGAGTCATTAAAACTAGTTTACATACACTTAGGTTGGAGTCATTAAAACTAGTTTACATACACTTAGGTTGGAGTCATTAAAACTAGTTTACATACACTTAGGTTGGAGTCATTAAAACTAGTTTATATACACTTAGGTTGGAGTCATTAAAACTAGTTTACATACACTTAGGTTGGAGTCATTAAAACTAGTTTACATACACTTAGGTTGGAGTCATTAAAACTAGTTTACATACACTTAGGTTGGAGTCATTAAAACTAGTTTACATACACTTAGGTTGGAGTCATTCAAACTAGTTTACATACACTTAGGTTGGAGTCATTAAAACTAGTTTACATACACTTAGGTTGGAGTCATTAAAACTACATTTACATTTAAGTCATTTAGCAGACGCTCTTATCCAGAGCGACTTACAAAGTTTACATACACTTAGGTTGGAGTCATTAAAACTAGTTTACATACACTTAGGTTGGAGTCATTAAAACTAGTTTACATACACTTAGGTTTGAGTCATTAAAACTAGTTTACATACACTTAGGTTGGAGTCATTAAAACTAGTTTACATACACTTAGGTTGGAGTCATTAAAACTAGTTTACATACACTTAGGTTGGAGTCATTAAAACTAGTTTACATACACTTAGGTTGGAGTCATTAAAACTAGTTTACATACACTTAGGTTGGAGTCATTAAAACTAGTTTACATACACTTAGGTTGGAGTCATTCAAACTAGTTTACATACACTTAGGTTGGAGTCATTAAAACTAGTTTACATACACTTAGGTTGGAGTCATTAAAACTAGTTTACATACACTTAGGTTGGAGTCATTAAAACTAGTTTACATACACTTAGGTTGGAGTCATTAAAACTAGTTTACATACACTTAGGTTGGAGTCATTAAAACTAGTTTACATACACTTAGGTTGGAGTCATTCAAACTAGTTTACATACACTTAGGTTGGAGTCATTAAAACTCATGTTATGTCTGAAAAAGTGTGTTATAAATTCTTCTGTCCTAGTTCTAAACAATGTATCATCTAGTAGGCTTTGATTCAATTTCCAATATCTTTCACGTGGAAATTCTGTAAGAATAATATACCTGTTGAAGTCAGAAGTTTACATACACTTAGGTTGGAGTCATTAAAACTCGTTTTTCAACCACTCCACAAATTTCTTGTGAACAAACTATAGTTTTGACAAGTCGGTTAGGACGTCTACTTTGTGCATTCCACAAGTAATTTTTCCAACAATTGTTTACAGACAGATTATTTCACTTATATCCAGAAGGGTCAGAAGTTTACATACAATAAGTTGAAAATTCCAGAAAATTATGTCATGGCTTTAGAAGCTTCTGATAGGCTAATTGACATCATTTGAGTCAATTGGAGGTGTACCTGTGGATGTATTTCAAGGCTTATCCTTCAAACTCAGTGCCTCTTTGCGTGACATTATGGGAAAATCAAAAGAAATCAGCCAAGACCTCAGAAAATAGATTGTAGACCACAAGTCTGGTTCATTTTCCAAATGCCTGAAGGTACCACATTCATCTTTCCAAACAATAGTATGCAAGTATGAACACCATGGGACCACACAGCAGTCATACCGATCAGGAAGGAGACGCTTTCTGTCTCCTAGAGATTAATGTACTTTGGTGCGAAAAGTGCAAATCAATCCCAGAACAACAGCAAAGGACCTTGTGAAGATGCTGGAGGAAACAGGTATATAAGTATCTATATCCACAGTAAAACGAGTCCTATATCGACATAACCTGAAAGGCCGCTCAGCAAGGAAGAAGCCACTGCTCCAAAACTGTCATAAAAAAGCCAGACTACGGTTTTCAACTGCACATGGGGACAAAGATCGTACTTTTGGGAGAAGTGTACTCTGGTCTGATGAAACCAAAATAGAACTGTTTGGCCATAATGACCATCATTATGTTTGGAAGAAAAAGGGGGAGGCTTGCAAGCCGAAGAACCCCATCCCAACTGTGAAGCACAGGGGTGGCAGCATCATGTTGTGGAGGTGCTTTGCTGCTGGAGGGACTGGTGCACTTCACAAAATACATGGCATCATGAGTCGGGAAAATTATGTGGATATTTTGAAGCAACATCTGAAGACATCAGTCAGGAAGTTAAAGCTTGGTTGCAAATGGGTCTTCCAAATGGACAATGACCCCATATTTCCAAAGTTGTGGCAAAATGGCTTAAGGACAACAAAGTCAAGGTATTGGAGTGCCCATCACAAAGCCCTGACCTCAAACCTATGGAACATTTGTGGGCAGAACTGAAAAAGCATGTGCGAGCAAGGAGGCCTACAAACCTGACTCAGGTACACCAGCTCTGTCAGGAGGAATGGGCCAAAATTCACCCAACTTATTGTGGGAAGCGTGTGGAAGGCTAACTGAAATGTTTGACCCAAGTTAAACCATTTAAAGGCAATGCTACCAAATACTAATTGAGTGTATGTAAACTTCTGACCCACTGGGAATGTGATGAAAGAAATAAAAGCTGAAATAAATCATTCTCTCTACTATTATTCTGACATTTCACATTCTTAAAATAAAGTGGTGATCCCAACTGACCTAAAACAGGGGAAATTGTACTTGGATTAAATGTCAGGAATTGTGAAAAAGTGAGTAAATGTATTTGGCGAAGGTGTATGTAAACTTCCGACGACACAGGGATTCATGGACAAAGTTCACGTGTTGTCTGACATCATGTTACTGACGGTGTTTCATGTGTTTTATGGTATTTTATTGCCCGAAGTCAACATTACATCTTTTTCTTCTTAGCCAAGTATTGCAATGGAGTTTAGGAATTATGTGACAAATTAAAACCTGCCAATGAGACATTTAAAATGGATATCCTATTCATTTTACAGCATAAATGGTTGGGTGTGATGGCCTACTTCCAGATATTGGTTCATCCATATTTGTTTTAGAATAGGCCTCTTTTTCAAGATCTAAAATCAGTTTGTTCCTCGTCAGTTTTGGCCGTCTTTTCTGATAGCTACATTGAGGGGAAATGTACGGACTATGACGGCGATATGGGGTTGTCTCGCCTAGCTATCTTACGATGAATGCACAAACTGTAAATTCCTCTGGATAACAGCGTCTGCTAAATGACTCAAATGTCAAATCGATTATCATACCAGATAATAATAATCAAATAAATGGTATTAGGTCCGATTCCATTCATGAGCGCGACCCCTCCCCCAATACATATATACTATTCAACAGAGACCGCATTTTGTGACGTTCTCACCGACCCTCAAAGGGATTGCGTAGAAGGGAAAGGGTAGCAATGTTTGACCATGGGGTCGGCTAATTAGTCTTATCAGGGCCTTAGTCTTATTGAGTCGAAAAATGTTCGTGATCCTCTGCCATCATTCTTCACTAAAGGTAACAACATTTATAATATTAAGAGACATTAAGTCCCATGATGCACTGGTCATAGTGCACATAACTCGGTCACCATTCAAAGTTGGACTCGATACAAATTGGCCGATACTTTAATTATTATTATTTAATTTAATTATCTTGCCGATCCGCCGTCCCTTCCCGCTCGTTCTGCACATGCCCAGTTCAACACATTTAGTCCCCTGAAGAAAAAAAAGGAAACGAGAACAGGAAGACGATCGAACGTGATTTCGGCCGCGATGGAAGAAGCTTTACTCTGTGAGTATTTTCAACGAATTTCTGTCCATTTTAGAGGGTTTGTTTACATTTGTTGCAACGTTGCAAATTAGTAACAAAGATTGGCGCTACATCGCTGACCCCCCACACACACAAAAAAAAATCACGAATGGAGTGTTTTTGGAAAAATAATCATTATAACATGAGAATTAGAATAAATAAAGATGTGCAGCGCGTAACATTCTCCTGCAATGAGCAGTTTTTCAGTAGTAGCGCCGAGGGGGAAACACACGGAGCCGTGGACGGAGAACGGAGAGAGGGGGAGTGAGCAGCAGAGGAGGGTCCTACACAACGAGGAAGGGTATATTCATTACGTTGATTCTGCTGCAAAACGTTTTGTATGTGGAACAGAAACGTTACTTCAAACGTTCTTGAGTTCCGTTTTGTTCTCAAAAAAAAGAAGTTGTAGTTCAGTCATGTCGCTTAAAAAAATAAATAAACGTATGGAAGAGGTTGAAGAAACCCAGCACCTTCAGAGACGGCAACTTCGCAGACTATTATTCCGATTGGAATGGCAACGCGTGGAAACCATACCATTTCAAAGTGAACTACAACTTCCGTTTAAGTACCCAACAGTTTTTACGTTACGTCGAAAAATCGGGTTTCACAAACGTAAACGTTATGCAACAGAATCGGTGTAATGAATACATCCCCTGTTGTTGGGAGTCACATGGATCCGACGACCAGGCTGAATCATGGCGGATGGAACATGAAAGTGTTTTTTTGTGTGTGTGTGTGTTTTTTATTGTTGTTGCTACAGTACTTCGATGCGCGCCTACCCATGTTAATGACTAGCAACAACCAAGCCATGTCTTATCTTGGTAGATAACAGCTTTGTGGGTCACTAAGCTATGTATCATACGTGTTGGTAATGTTCATCAAAACAACACTACAATCAGATGAAGTTGTAGCGATTTCATTGCTGCAGTTCGAAACAGCTGGCCGTGCTACTCGCTAACTACAGTGTGTGTTGAGTTTGTCAAGGCAAAATACTGTAACAAGAACTAACAAGAACTTGGTAGATGGCCCATTCATCAACTACAGGTTGATAAGGAGATCTGACACCAGTCAGTGTTAAATAGCCCACCAGATAATATTATTACAATAACCCGAACACATTTTCATGATGATATTGAGGTTTTTCTCAGTTCTATTTATATTTTTGACATCTTAGCAGACACTTTTCCAGAGGGACCTAGTGCATTCCTATGCACTCTTGTATTCAAGGGGCTGTGCTTCATTGTGATTTGAGCACAGTGCTGCAGTCATTGATGCAGTGTTTCCCCTATACCCCACCTTACTAGCACTGTGTTTAAAGCTTGATGATGTGTGGTTCCTTGTGAGTTTTGTAGTTTAATTAGTCAATATGACTAATTGATTAATTTAAGCCGCCAGGTGATTGGTTGGATTTAAAACTCGGGCAAGGTTTAAACTTCCAAGAGCAACCCCAAAGGCCTGTAAATATTCTAACTCTGCAGGTGTAGGCTTAATAATTTAGGTATTACACCCCCCCCCCCCTGGTAATTATTTTCTAATAAGCTTGTTTATAAATGATCCATTAGGCCTTTTTTCCACTCATGTTCTGTTATCTTGGAACGTGGTGTCAGCATTACGTTATTATGCTGCTGCATTTCTGCAGACAAGTGTTTTTTGTTTTGTTCTGCCGGCCCACCCTCGATCAGTGCGCTGTGATCACCATGGCAACCACATATTTTTTTTTTCTTTCTTCTTCTTCTTCTTCTTCTCCGGTGCTAAACATATCGCCAAGGCACCAGCGTGTAGCCTTGGAAACCCACATGGGTGAACGCCAAGCTCCAGATTGATGGTTTCAATCGAGCCAATGTCCATGGTTTCTTGTTGTTTCTATGTTACGTATGTATGCCTTGCATGTTAGTTCACAGTAAATTACATGTTTGGTCCTAGCAATCGTTGTCAATGGTTGAGACTTTTGAATTAACATTTTGAATGTAGGTTATATATTGATAATTTCAGAACTGTCCATTTGTTACCTCGTTCTTTCTATGTTATGACAAATAATGATACCGACTGACATTTTTTCCTTTATTTCAGAGTTTCCCAAACATCAGCTGACCCCACCCAAACCCCTTACCACCACAAATGCCAGGATGAAGAGACTAGAGACTTTGTGCATAGACCTTCATATGTCGTAAGGCTACAGGCGAGAACAGAGGAGCACCTGTGTTTGCTGTGAGTCAGTAACGTTACTGAACATGGATGATAAACAGTGAGTAGGCTTAACTAGATTACATTCGACCCGACATGGACAGGAAGCGCCCTAAACTGCTCATCCTAAGGAGAGACGCAGTAGAGGGTAGGATGGTGGCACGACACATTGCTCTGGAGGAGGACACACCCCTGAGCCACGCGGCCAATCAGGCTCCGGACCTCGGAGAGGGAGCCAATCAGGGAGACCAGGCCGGGGCTGAAGAAGAGGTGAGTGAGGGGTGTTTTCAGTGATCTGAAAGACGGTTTTGAACATTGCAGAAAGAAAACAGACAGAGCTCACTCCAGTCCTTATTTTATCCAACAGACAATTGTAACTTTAAAGAAAAGTATTATATATTAACATATGCCATTTAGCAGACACTTTTATCCTAAGCACTTTACAGTCATTTACATAGAAATTACATTGTATACATTTTACACTCTTGGCACCATAATTTCAGTTTATTCAGCTATAGCAGGTCTTTAAAAAAAAAAAACGTCATCAAATTATTCCCATGTACCTGCAACAAGCCAATTTTTTTTAATATATATTTTTTAAGCTATGCTAGCATTTTTTCCTATTTTGAGAGAATCATATTTGTTCTAAACCCCATTTCTATCTGAATGTTCTGTGGCATTACATCCTCCTGAACAGTGACTAGAGTTGACACCATTTCTATCTGAATGTTCTGTAACGCGACAGACCCGTGGTGAAGAGGTGCTGATCCAGCTGGAGAGCGACATGCTCCCTCTAGGAGCAGAGGTCCAGATGCACACGGTCTCCAGTGAACGACTAGTTTTGGCCCAAGGGGCAAGGGAAGGAGGGAGGTGTCTGGATGGGCCGCCTGGAGCCTGGTCTGAGCCCCTGGGGGAGGACGACATTGACGATGGGGAAGAGATGGAGGAGCGTGATAATGAACAGAGGTATGGAATTTAATTTCTTCACTCACACTTGATCTTCCTGGTAACTGATTTAGCTGATAGTGGCTAGTTGTAATGACTGAATTCTGGTTGTTTTCCCCACTAAATTCTCTGGCTTTTAGAGCGTCTACTATATGACTGAAATGTAAAATGGTCATCGTTTTAATTATTTATTATATTATTACATTTGTTAGTGTCTGCATTCTGCAACTTTCTTTTGGTTTTTAAGAACAGTTGTCTCATTAACCGAGCATACCATGTGAAAAGGGATGAATGTCTCATTAACCGAGCATACCATGTGAAAAGGGATGAATGTCTCATTAACCGAGCATACCATGTGAAAAGGGATGAATGTCTCATTAACCGAGCATACCATGTGAAAAGGGATGAATGTCTCATTAACCGAGCATACCATGTGAAAAGGGATGAATGTCTCATTAACCGAGCATACCATGTGAAAAGGGATGAATGTCTCATTAACCGAGCATACCATGTGAAAAGGGATGAATGTCTCATTAACCGACAGCTTGTTACTTTTTCTGTTCAAATAAAAAGGGATGGATGTCTCTTAGCAGAGCTTGGCCCTGTGATATTTTTTTACCTTTATTTAACTCGGCAAGTCAGTTCAGAACAAATTCTTATTTTCAACGACAGTCTAGGAACAGTGGGTTAACTGCCTGTTCAAGGGCAGAACGACAGATTTGTACCATGTCAGCTCGGGGGTTTGAACTTGCAACCTTCCGGTTACTAGTCGAATGCTCTAACCACTAGGCTACCTTGCCGCCCCAGGTGTACTGGTACATCAAGCTGTCTCACTACAGAAACAGGAGATAGACTAGTGGGTTGTTCTGGCTCAGACATACGTTATCCTTTGTCCAGACCGGCTCCTAAGCGCAGGTGGAGGTGGAAGGTTCCGGTACAGGCTGACGACGACTGGGAAGATTGCTCCTCTTTAGGACCGGGCTGGAAGCGCAGAGTGGTGTTCCGACGCTCAACCACCCTGCCCGCTAAGAGGAAGTGGGACACATACTACTGCAGTCCTTGTGGGGACCGCATGAGGAGCAAGGTGAACACTCCTAAATACTTCTACAGAGAGACAGGGTAGCGGTCCGGTATGAATTAACGTTTGAAGTGGATTTAACAGGTGACCTCAATAAAGGGATCATAGCTTTCACCTGGATTCACCTGGATTCACCTGGTCAGTCTATGTCGTAGAAAGAGAACGTGTTCATCATGTGGTAAAGAGTCCTGAACGCTGATTGGCTGAAAGCCGTGGTATATCAGATCGTATACCAAGGGTATGACAAAAACCATGTCTTTTTTTTTTTTTACTGTTCTACTTGGTAACCAGTTTATAACAGCAATAAGGCACCTCAGGGGGTCTGTGATATATGGCAAATATACCACGGCTAAGTGATGTTCTTATCGCACGACTCTACGCAGAGTGCATGGACGCTCCCATTAGCTGTGGTATATTGGCCATATACCACAAACCCCCAAGGTGCCTAATTGCTATTACAAACTGTCTACCAATTTTAATAAATGTTTTTTTTCTTCCATACCCGTGTTATGAAAGGCTGATATACCACGGCTGTCAGCCAATCAGCATTCAGGACTCGAACCACCTAGTGTATATTTAGCTAGGTGTTACTGTACTGTTGGAGCTAGAAACACAAGCATTTAGCTAGGTGTTACTGTACTGTTGGAGCTAGAAACACAAGCATTTAGCTAGGTATTACTGTACTGTTGGAGCTAGAAACACAAGCATTTAGCTAGGTATTACTGTACTGTTGGAGCTAGAAACACAAGCATTTAGCTAGGTATTACTGTACTGTTGGAGCTAGAAACACAAGCATTTAGCTAGGTATTACTGTACTGTTGGAGCTAGAAACACAAGCATTTAGCTAGGTGTTACTGTACTGTTGGAGCTAGAAACACAAGCATTTAGCTACACCTGCGTAACGTTACAAACTGTGTATAGAAACACAAGCATTTAGCTGATTACTTAAACTCCTTTAAAAACCTGCATTTAGGTATGGTACTGGTATGGTGATACTGGTATGGTGAAACACAAGTATGGTGATTACTGTACTACTGGTATGGAGATAGAAACACAAGCAACACTGGTATTTAGATACTGGTATGGTGACTGGTATGGTGATACTGGTATGGAAATACAAGTATTTAGCTAGGTATTACTGATACTGTTGGAGCTACTGGTATGGTGCATTTAGTATGGTGATACTGGTATGGAGATACTGGTAAACACTGGCATTTAATACTAGGTATGGAGATACTGTATGGTGGACTGCTATGGAACACTGGTATTTAGATACTGGTATGGACTGATACTGGTATGGTGATACTGGTATGGTGATACTGGTATGGTGATACTGGTATGGAGATACTGGTATGGAGATACTGGTATGGTGATACTGGTATGGAGATACTGGTATGGTGATACTGGTATGGAGATACTGGTATGGAGATACTGGTATGGAGATACTGGTATGGAGATACTGGTATGGTGATACTGGTATGGAGATACTGGTATGGTGATACTGGTATGGAGATACTGGTATGGTGATACTGGTATGGTGATACTGGTATGGAGATACTGGTATGGAGATACTGGTATGGTGATACTGGTATGGAGATACTGGTATGGTGATACTGGTATGGTGATACTGGTATGGAGATACTGGTATGGTGATACTGGTATGGAGATACTGGTATGGCCCGTGATACTGGTATGGTGATACTGGTATGGTGATACTGGTATGGAGATACTGGTATGGAGATACTGGTATGGAGATACTGGTATGGTGATACTGGTATGGAGATACTGGTATGGAGATACTGGTATGGTGATACTGGTATGGAGATACTGGTATGGCCCATGATACTGGTATGGTGATACTGGTATGGAGATACTGGTATGGTGATACTGGTATGGTGATACTGGTATGGAGATACTGGTATGGCCCATGATACTAAGGTATGGAGATACTGGTATGGAGATACTGGTATGGTGAAATACTGGTATGGTGATACTGGTATGGAGATACTGGTATGGTGATACTGGTATGGAGATACTGGTATGGTGATACTGGTATGGAGATACTGGTATGGAGATACTGGTATGGTGATACTGGTATGGTGATACTGGTATGGCCCGTGATACTGGTATGGAGATACTGGTATGGAGATACTGGTATGGTGATACTGGTATGGTGATACTGGTATGGCCCGTGATACTGGTATGGAGATACTGGTATGGTGATACTGGTATGGAGATACTGGTATGGTGATACTGGTATGGAGATACTGGTATGGAGATACTGGTATGGTGATACTGGTATGGTGATACTGGTATGGAGATACTGGTATGGCCCGTGATACTGGTATGGCCCGTGATACTGGTATGGAGATACTGGTATGGAGATACTGGTATGGAGATGCTGGTATGGAGATACTGGTATGGAGATACTGGTATGGTGATACTGGTATGGAGATACTGGTATGGAGATACTGGTATGGAGATACTGGTATGGTGATACTGGTATGGAGATACTGGTATGGAGATACTGGTATGGTGATACTGGTATGGCCCATAATACTGGTATGGTGATACTGGTATGGAGATACTGGTATGGCCCATAATACTGGTATGGTGATACTGGTATGGTGATACTGGTATGGCCCATAATACTGGTATGGTGATACTGGTATGGAGATACTGGTATGGTGATGCTGGTATGGAGATACTGGTATGGAGATACTGGTATGGAGATACTGGTATGGTGATACTGGTATGGCCCGTGATACTGGTATGGAGATACTGGTATGGAGATACTGGTATGGAGATACTGGTATGGAGATACTGGTATGGCCCGTGATACTGGTATGGAGATACTGGTATGGCCCGAGATACTGGTATGGAGATACTGGTATGGTGAAATACTGGTATGGTGATACTGGTATGGAGATACTGGTATGGTGATACTGGTATGGAGATACTGGTATGGAGATACTGGTATGGCCCGTGATACTGGTATGGCCCGTGATACTGGTATGGCCCGTGATACTGGTATGGCCCGTGATACTGGTATGGTGATACTGGTATGGAGATACTGGTATGGCCCGTGATACTGGTATGGCCCGTGATACTGGTATGGAGATACTGGTGATACTGGTATGGCCCGATACTGGTATGGTGATACTGGTATGGTGATACTGGTATGGAGATACTGGTATGGTGATACTGGTATGGTGATACTGGTATGGAGATACTGGTATGGTGATACTGGTATGGAGATACTGGTATGTCCCATGATACTAAGGAGTGGGGTGATACTGGTATTGTAGGCTGCATGTGAATGATCTGTATGTGATGTTTTACATTGATGCTAAATAACGTTGTCTTGCCTTGGATGGTCAATAAAGTTATATTCTATATTCTAAGGTTGAACTGACCAAATACCTCCGTGGTGGCATGGACCTCTCTCGTTTTGACTTCCAGTCAGGACTCTTCTTGGATGAGAAGAGCAGGTTGAAGGTAAAAACGCTTCCTTACTTCCTGGTGCCATTATTATTCCTGGTGCCATTATTATTCCTGGTGCCGCCATTATTATTCCCGGGGGCCTTACTTCCTGGTGCCATTATTATTCCCGGGGGCCTCACTTCCTGGTGCCATTATTATTTCTGGTGCCATTATTATTCCTGGTGCCATTATTATTCCTGGTGCCATGGGTCTTATTCATTAGTGAATAAGGAAGAACCGTCCCCGTTTTCAGCCCGCTTGCTTCTGATTGGTTCCTAGTGATCGACCCTGGTTTCCACCTCCGATATTGCTGTGTATGTACACAGTAGTTATGTAAAAAAAATAAAATATTTAGGTTTATTTCCTCACCACAGCATTTGAACCACTTGGAGGAAGTTCACTCCTCTAGTACGAGCACCTCCAGGACAGGCACTCCAGACCTGGACCGGAACCACACCCCCGATGGCTTCCCTGGAACTCCCCAGCGCACACCACAGAGTCAGGCCAGCTTCCCGCACATCACACAGTCCCCCACTGCTGTTATCCACAACAGCCTCCCCACCACCCCTAAGCCATCCCTGGCCAGTGGCTCCCCCTCTCTCCGTCTGGAGCAGATCTCCCCACAGAGACTCAGTGCCATGGCCTCTTCAAGCCGAGACGCGGTAATCCCTCATCTGTCTCAGTCTCTCCTGCCTCTCAGCCCGACCAACAACCAGCTCCTTCAGTCAGGACTACAACCACCTAGCCCAACCAAGAATCCGCTCTCTCAATTAGGACTACAAACCCCAGAGAGGCACAGGAAGGTAGTAGTGATCCATAGGCCGGATGTGGATCTGGACCCAATCACCTCCCCTCCCCCTCAGCACCGTTCCCTGGTAACCCAGTGGACCCAACAGTGGAGTGGATCTAATATTGTGCTGAATGGACACAGAGAAATGGACACAGAGAAACCAACTTGTACAGGTAGACGTGGACAGGCAGAGTCAGTGGAAGTAACGTCCCTTAGGCCAGGCTCCTACGGTGAGAGGATTCAGCAGATGAAAACAGCCAATGACAAAGATGGTGAGTCCTTTTTTTATTTTTTATATTTTTTTTCTCTCCTTTTGTATTCAACAAGCCAGTAACACTGGTTTATCTTTCTCAGAGGGCTAGACGACAAAACAGGATCAAGGAGTTAGCCAGCCAGCTTCCCTGAATATTCTGAACAGAGTGGCTGCAGATCAGACTTTTCCCAGGTCCCCCACCCCCCTCAAAAAAAACCCTGAAGATTCTGAACAGAGTGGCTGCAGATCAAACTTTTCCCAGATCCCCCACCCCCCTCAAAAAAAACCTAAAGATTCTGAACAGAGTGGCTGCAGATCAGACTTTTCCCAGATCCCCCACCCCCCTCAAAAAAAAACCTAAAGATTCTGAACAGAGTGGCTGCAGATCAGACTTTTCCCAGATCCCCCACCCCCCTCAAAAAAAAAACCCTAAAGATTCTGAACAGAGTGGCTGCAGATCAGACTTTTCCCAGATCCCCCACCCCCCTCAAAAAAACCCTGAATATTCTGAACAGAGTGGCTGCAGATCAGACTTTTCCCAGATCCCCCACCCCCCTCAAAAAAAAAACTAAAGATTCTGAACAGAGTGGCTGCAGATCAGACTTTTCCCAGATCCCCCACCCCCCTCAAAAAAAAACCTAAAGATTCCGAAGCTTCTGCACACGTGTTGCTTCTGTACTTTAGGCAGTAGAGGGCTACTCTGGTGAATGGTGCTCGTTTTAATAAAGTTATATAGAAGCTGAGATCACATAAGGATAGGCTTCTAGGTAACAGAGTGAATATAATAGCACAGTATAACTGTCAGGCACAAAACAAAAAACACACAACAGCGCGTCCCACTATGCATAATACACAGGTAGGCTATGCTACGGTCTGTTAGCAACGCAGCTCTAAAATTCATTCAGGTAGGCTATGCTACGGTATGTTAGCAACGTAGCTCTAAAATTCATTCAGGTAGGCTATGCTACGGTATGTTAGCAACGTAGCTCTAAAATTCATTCAGGTAGGCTATGCTACGGTCTGTTAGCAACGCAGCTCTGAAATTAATTCAGGTAGGCTATGCTACGTTATGTTAGCAACGTAGCTCTAAAATTCATTCAGGTAGGCTATGCTACGGTCTGTTAGCAACGTAGCTCTAAAATTCATTCAGGTAGGCTATGCTACGGTCTGTTAGCAACGTAGCTCTAAAATTCATTCAGGTAGGCTATGCTACGTTATGTTAGCAACGTAGCTCTAAAATTCATTCAGGTAGGCTATGCTACGGTCTGTTAGCAACGTAGCTCTAAAATTCATTCAGGTAGGCTATGCTACGGTCTGTTAGCAACGTAGCTCTAAAATTCATTCAGGTAGGCTATGCTACGGTCTGTTAGCAATGTAGCTCTAAAATTAATTCAGGTAGGCTATGCTACGGTCTGTTAGCAACGTAGCTCTTAAATTAATTCAGGTAGGCTATGCTACGGTCTGTTAGCAACGTAGCTCTAAAATTAATTCAGGTAGGCTATGCTACGGTCTGTTAGCAACGTAGCTCTAAAATTCATTCAGGGAAGCTATGCTACGGTCTGTTAGCAACGTAGCGCTAATGAGTTTCGAGAACGTAAAATGTAAATGAGAACCAATCCGTTACCCAACAAAATAACATATTTTATTTAGCCTAATTGTTTTTATGACTACAGACAGTAGGCTATTATTCCTATTTTTCCTACGTTTTCATTTAAATTGTCTGCATGTCTATTCAACATTTTGGCTCAAAAACAAACGAACGCATGCATGCAATGAGGCACATTTTGACAACTCAAATCGCATTTTAAAGAGCCTTCTAATATTAGACAACCACACAGCCGTCCGTAGGTTTATCCTTTAGAACCAGGTTAGAGGAAATGAACAAGATTCATAAGTATTCTTTCACAGTAGCTGTCCTCGTGTTCTTTCACAGTAGCTGGCCTCGTGTTCTCTCACAGTAGCTGGCCTCGTGTTCTCTCACAGTAGCTGGCCTCGTGTTCTCTCACAGTAGCTGGCCTCGTGTTCTCTCACAGTAACTGGCCTCGTGTTCTTTCACAGTAGCTGGCCTCGTGTTCTCTCACAGTAGCTGGCCTCGTGTTCTCTCACAGTAGCTGGCCTCGTGTTCTTTCACAGTAGCTGGCCTCGTGTTCTTTCACAGTAGCTGGCCTCGTGTTCTTTCACAGTAGCTGGCCTCGTGTTCTCTCACAGTAGCTGGCCTCGTGTTCTCTCACAGTAGCTGGCCTCGTGTTCTTTCACAGTAGCTGGCCTCGTGTTCTTTCACAGTAGCTGGCCTCGTGTTCTTTCACAGTAGCTGGCCTCGTGTTATCTGCAGTTTTGAGCTGCACTGTCCCACTCTGTGGTGGATAACATCCACTCTTCTTTACGTAGTAATGAGCTGGAAAGCACAAGTATCCTATTTTTCGAAAATCATCAGTCCACATGTCAAGTGTAATTGCGCCATTTTGTATTTACCCAAGTTCTCTCTCAACTCTGGGACTACCCCCCAGCTGATGTTTTTTTGCCTGATGCAGGACTCTAGTGCGATAGGAGAGAGAGACTGACTGAAACATTCACACCTCCAGTAATTTTACAAAAGGATAGTCTGATAGCTCGGCTAGGTGTGGAAAATCCCCCAATTTTGTGCCACAGTTCAGGCTACTGATAGATGCTGCGGTCAGTCAGAGTTGAGTCCTATTGTAAAGTGTAGAGGTTAAAGGTAAAAAAAAAGACAAACTTCAAATCAAACTTTATTTGTCACATGTGCTGAATACAACAGGTACATCTTACCGTGACATGCTAACTTACAAATGAATCACTCAGCTGTTCCTGCTTCTCTTTTTTAATTTATTTATATATATTTTTTTACCTTTATTTAACTAGGCAAGTCAGTTAAGAACAAATTCTTATTTTCAATGACGGCCTAGGAACAGTGGGTTAACTGCCTGTTCAGGGGCAGAACGACAGATTTGTACCTTGTCAGCTCGGGGGTTTGAACTCTCAACCTTCCGGTTACTAGTCCAACGCTGACTATTTTGAGTGTTTTGTTTAATATCCTACTGATTCTGTGATCACCAAGCCTCACGCAACCGGAAACAGTCGGATAAAACAATTTCTCAAATCCGTCTGTTTTTGCAACTTTGCTGCGCTCTATTATAAAGGCTTTACAAATGTTTTTCATTAGAACAGACTCACTGGTATTACTTATTTAGTGTTTACGCTGTTCCAAACAGTCAGATACATTATATTGTAGTCTTAACAGCACCTGTTTGTCGTGCAACAGTGTCTCTTGCACTTTTGACAATGATTTGACATGAGGCCTAATTCACATAATATTTTCTAAAATATTTATATCCACTAATACATAATCACACCCCCCTCCCCCCTCCTTTTTGATAATTTAATTAACTATATCGTGTTATCCCTTTTGGAGCGCATACAAACGCGATTTGGAGTCGTTGAACAGGAGAGACAAAATGTATTACATTTGAATGAACCGAATGATGAGGATGAAGAAGAAGGTGAATGAATTTAGAACAATAGTGTAAGAATTGCTCTTCTTCTCTCCTGTGTGCGCACCTACTCAGTTTGCTGAGGCAATAGATAATCTTTCGGCGAGATGACAGAATAAGTTAAAATATGGTGGTGAGAGGAAGCCCAGTGGGAGAAGATGGAGCGAGATGGATTTTGGCCGACATTCTGCTAATTTTCTCATTTATGAGATCAAAACAGTTTTCTGTTTTCAAAACTAGAATCTGTTACGAACAGCGTGCACTAAGTTTTGTAGACTTTGCTAACATTTAAAAACAATGGTGTTCATAAGGAGTGAAGGGACTTATTGAGTTACTGCCACTTCAGAGTAGGCGTTCCCTAATGGAAATATGGAAATGCATGAGAGAACGGACCAATAGCCTGTCTCCAGCTCGTGTTTGGCTCTGCCCACTATAATACATTTTCACCCATTGGAAACGACAGGCTGTGGTCTATCTTGGGTTAATTATGCGAATGTAAAAAAAATATTTAAAAAATAACCCACCTCTAGCTTGTTAGGGCTAGTGGTTCCGCTAGCGGGCATCTGCTGAAAAGGCAGAGCAGGAAATTCAAATATTTTTTTGAAATATTTAACTTTCATACATTCACAAGTGCAATACACCAAATTAAAGCTTAACTTCTTGTTAATCTACCCATCATGTCTGATTACAAAAAGGTTTTACTGCGAAAGCACACCATATGATTATGTTAGGTCAGAGCCTAGTCTCAAAAAACACACAGCCATTTTCCAGCCAAAGAGAGGGGTCACAAAAAGCAGAAATAGAGAGAAAATTAATCACTAACCTTTGATGATCTTCATCAGATGACACTCATAGGACTTCATGTTACACAATACATGTATGTTCGATAAAGTTCATATTTATATTCAAAAACCTCAGTTTACATTGGCGCTTTATGGTCAGTAATGTTGTGCCTCGAAAACATCCGACAATTTTGTCTGGCTTGCCATTCCAAATATAATTTAATATTTATTTGTTCAAATAGCAGGTTGCTAGGTGTAGGCAAAACCATAAGCAAATAGGTAAACTGTGATATGACTAAAGAGTTAATCAGGGTGATTTTTCCACATATAGACAGGTATTTTCCTTTCCCTGATAGCAAAGATCTATTTTTGCTAACTTTATATAAAAATGTATTGGAGTGAGAATTTCTTTCGGGATATGTATACCGAGTATGTCCACATCCCCGTCAGACCATTTTATTGGTAAACTACACGGTAATGTAAAATTAGATTTTTTGTTTGTTTGTGATATAGTAATATAGTACACTTGGTTTTAATCCAGAGATGTTAGCAAAAGTATCTAGATCCTCTAAGAGGCTGTGGAGGGATTCTAATTGTTGATTTAAACAAAGACATGAATCATCAGCGTACAATGAAACACTTGTGTTTAAAAGCCACGGATTTCTAATCTCTTAATATTATTGTTGGATCTCATTTTAACAGCTAACATTTCGATGGCAACAATAAATAGATATACCGATAGTGGACAACCTTGTTTATTCCTCTTAACAGTTTAAAACTTTCTGAGATTTAGCCGTTATTTACTATTTTACACCTAAGGTTACTATACATAATTTTAGCCCATTTTATAAGAGATACCCCAACATTGAAACATTGAAATATTATTTATTTAAGTATATATATATATATATTCCCATATATACAGTGCCATGCAGTATTCAGCCTTGAACTTTGACCTTTTTGCCACATTTCAGGCTTCAAACACAAAGATATAAAACTGTATTTTTTTTGTGAAGAATCAACAACAAGTGGGACACAATCATGAAGTGGAACGACATTTATTGGATATTTCAAACTTTTTTAACAAATCAAAAACTGAAAAATTGGGCGTGCAAAATTATTCCAGGCACTGTATATATGCCATCAAAAATAAATGTATATATTTGAAAAAATCCTGTATATCTTATTTTCCATAATTAGCTATTACTATTTGTGGTAATGTAGGCAAGTTATGCAAAGGATTTTACCTTTCGCCATGACCAAAGTTACATCATTGCAAGCAATTATTATATTAGCAAACAATTATTGTGAATCATCCTATATTGTCCCTAACATCTTTTACTCCTTCGCAACAGTTGTGGGATACACCCACACACACTCAACCCTTTCCCCCACACAACCATAGACTCACATTCTCACATTCTCAACAGTTGTGGGATACACACACACTCATACACACTCAACCCCTTTCCCCCACAACAACCATAGACTCACATTCTCAACAGTTGCACCATCCCAGAGCCCAACTCAAGAAAAGTCTTGATTTACGAATGCATATACAGTTGCAGCTGTATGAGAAGGCCTGCAAAACTGTGCAAAAACATGGACAGAAAGGGGGGAGATTTGATTAACCATTGTGATGTCCTAGATGAGGGAGGTCAGATATACAGTGGGGCAAAAAAGTATTTAGTCAGCCACCAATTGTGCAAGTTCTCCCACTTAAAAAGATGAGAGAGGCCTGTAATTGTCATCATAGGTACACTTCAACTATGACAGACAAAATGAGGGGGAAAAAAATCCAGAAAATCACATTGTAGGATTTTTTTAGTTTATTTGCAAATTATGGTGGAAAATAAGTATTTGGTCACCTACACACAAGCAAGATTTCAGGCTCTCACAGACCTGTAACTTCTTCTTTAAGAGGCTCCTCTATCCTCCACTCGTTACCCGTTCGTTTTTTGCCCCACTGTACCCCCTTCCCCTGAAACACCCACAACACGGTCCCCCGCCCGTATTGACCATATTCCCAAGCATCTCCATGCAGTCAGACTTTCGATTTTGTGCCACCAGGGCCACAATAATATACCCCCTCTCTGAATGTCCGAGTGTGACCCCCTCCCCATGAGTTACTGCAGCTAGTGTTGCCAGCACTGCCACTGCCTGGGTGGGGGCACCCCACCGGAATCCCCACCGGCTTGTTACAAGGACGTCAAGGTTCTCATTAGCAGCTTTGAGAATGTCCTTGTGTATCATGCTCTCCCTTTTAGGGGGCTTTGGCTTTGTAGGACCAACCCTGCCAAGCAGGCTCAGAATCTTGAGGGGGCAGTGCTGCTCTAGGACTCTGACCACATTTTGGCTGCATACAGACCGCTTCCAGCAGGCCCAGGAAACAGTTAGGGACTTCTCCTTAGCATCTGGGTCATTCAGGTGGGGGTCGGGTTGTGAACCGTTCCATCAATATAGGATCATAAATAAATTAGATGTATAATTTTTTTATTTATAATTTTTCCGTATTTTATCGAACGGGCAGCAACCCGAAGTCTAAATATTGCCATTACAAATTATGTCATAATTATGTAAAATTCTGGCAAATTAATTCATCTTTGTTAAGAAGAAATGGTCTTTACACAGTTCGCAACGAGCCAGACGGCCCAAAATTCTGCCAAAATGCTGGCTCTGCTTGCGCAGAACGCAAGAGAAGTGACACAATTTCCCTAGTTAAAATATATTCATGTTAGCAGGCAATATTAACTAAATATGCAGGTTTAATTGTTTTTACTTGTGTATTGATTTTAAGAAAGGCATTGATATTTATGGGTAGGTACGTATTGGTGCAACGACAGTCATTTTTTTCACGAATACACATGTTAAATCCCCCGTTTGGCAAAGTAGGCTATGAGTCAATGATAAATTAACAGGCACCGAATTGATTATATGCAACGCAGGACAAGCTAGATAAACTAGTAATATCATCAACCATGTGTAGTTAACTGGTGATTATGTTAAGATTGATTGTTTTTTTTTAGAAGATAAGTTTAATGCTAGCTAGCACCTTACCTTGGCTCCTTGCTGCACTCGCGTAACAGGTGGTCAGTCTGCCACGCAGTCTCCTCGTGGAGTGCAATGTAATCGGCCATAATCGGCGTCCAAAAATGACAACTTGAAATTGGCCCTAATTAATCGGCCATGCCGATTAATCGGTCGTCCTGTAGTCTAAAGGGTTTCAGGTAGATATAGAACTCAGTTATACCGTGTTTAACACGGAACCCAAACCGACTGCGTGCATGCGCCATCGTGCATATATGTATTTTGTCCCCCCACACCAAACGCGATCACGACACGCAGGTTAATATATCAAAACAAACTCTGAACCAATTACATTAATTTGGGGACAGGTTGAAAAGCATTAAACATTTATGGCAATTTAGCCATAGCCACTAGCTTGCACTTGCAGTCACCTCACCTCCTTCCAGGCTTTTTCTTCTCTTGACTTTATATTGTGATTGGCAACTTTCATAAATGAGGTGCATTACTGCCACCGACATTGTTCGTTTTTCAGTCACCCATGTGGGTATAACCAATGAGGAGATGTCACGTGGGTACCTGCTTCTATAAACCGACGAGGCAGGACTTGCAGCAAGATCTGCGTCACAAATAGAACTGACTTTTATTTTAGTCCTTGGCAACGCAATAATTGAACAATATAGATTTCTACATTTATTTTGCAATGCTCGCGCAAGCAACGCGAGCAGTGTTTTCAGCCTGTAAAGGGTTTCAGGTAGATATCACTTCATCGCCCTAGTGGTCATACATAAGTAATAAGACCATTATTCTACTTTGTTTATTGACGTGTAATTTTAGGATTTTTCTCATTGTTTTAACCTCTTGCTCCTACCTGGCACGCAGGCGTCCCATCTAGAGCTCTGGAAATGCAAATGCGCTCCGCTAAATGCTAATAGTATTAGTTAAAACTCAAACGTTCATTAAAATACACATGCAGGGTATTGAATTAAAGCTACACTCGTTGTGAATCCAGGCAACAAGTCAGATTTTTAAAATGCTTTTCTGGCGAAACCATGAGAAGCTATTATCTGATAGCATGTAACACCCCAAAAGACCCGCAGGGGGACGTAAACAAAAGAATTAGCATATTCGGCGCTACACAAACCGCACAATAAAATATAAAACATTCATTACCTTTGACCATCTTCTTTGTTTGCACTCCTAGATGTCCCATAATCACTATAGGGTATTTTTTCGATTAAATCGGTCCATATATAACCTAGATATCGATCTATGAAGACTGTGTGATAAACGGAAAAAAATAGCGTTTCATAACGTAACGTCAATTTTTAAAATTCAAAAAGTCGACGATAAACTTTCACAAAACACTTCGAAATACTTTTGTAATGCAACTTTAGGTATTAGTACACGTTAATAAGCGATAAAATTCATCAGGAGGCGATGTAAATTCTATAGGTGTCCGTCTCGAAAAAATGTCTGTAGAGAGCTCGACCAAAACATCCGGTCGGAGACCGGAGGGAATCGGTTCCCTTGATTCGGTTTGACCAAGAATCAAAGCTGAATCAAATGACAAGACTCTTAGACATTGTGTGGAAGCTGTAGGCACTGCAACCTCGGCCTCATTTAATTCGGTTCACTTTGAACAATTCCTGGAAGTAGCGCAAGGATATTTATTTCCATTTTCAGTGATCAGGTTTTCCTGCACTTTTCGATGAAACGCACGTTCTGTTATAGTCACAGCCATGATTTAACCAGTTTTATAAATGTCTGAGTGTTTTCTATCCACACATACTAATCATATGCATATACTATATTCCTGGCCTGAGTAGCAGGGCACTGAAATGTTGCGCGATTTTTAACAGAATGTTCGAAAAAGTAGAGGGTCGACTTAACAGGTTAAAGGAAAACCGATAAAATAATGGCAGTTTCAACATCTCTACATGCCGTATCACATTATTCAAGCATGTTAACTTCTGTGCAGCATGAGAGGGGAGCTAACATGATGCAGTCCAGACTCCCAGGCTAGCAGTGACTTAGTGGAGCTAACATGATGCAGCCCAGACTCCCAGGCTAGCAGTGACTTAGTGGAGCTAACATGATGCAGCCCAGACTCCCAGGCTAGCAGTGAGTTAGTGGAGCTAACATGATGCAATCCAGACTCCCAGGCTAGCAGTGAGTTAGTGGAGCTAACATGATGCAGTCCAGACTCCCAGGCTAGCAGTGACTTAGTGGAGCTAACATGATGCAGCCCAGACTCCCAGGCTAGCAGTGAGTTAGTGGAGCTAACATGATGCAGCCCAGACTCCCAGGCTAGCAGTGACTTAGTGGAGCTAACATGATGCAGCCCAGACTCCCAGGCTAGCAGTGAGTTAGTGGAGCTAACATGATGCAATCCAGACTCCCAGGCTAGCAGTGAGTTAGTGGAGCTAACATGATGCAGTCCAGACTCCCAGGCTAGCAGTGACTTAGTAGAGCTAACATGATGCAGTCCAGACTCCCAGGCTAGCAGTGAGTTAGTGGAGCTAACATGATGCAGCCCAGACTCCCAGTACAGGCTAGCAGTGAGTTAGTGGAGCTGACATGATGCAGCCCTAGACTCCCAGTACAGGCTAGCAGTTAGTTAGTAGAGCAGGCATGATGCAGCCCAGACTCCCAGTACAGGCTAGCAGTGAGTTAGTAGAGCTAACATGATGCAGCCCAGACTCCCAGTACAGGCTAGCAGTGAGTTAGTGGAGCTGACATGATACAGCCCAGACTCCCAGTACAGGCTAGCAGTGAGTTAGTGGAGCTGACATGATGCAGTCCAGACTCCCAGGCTAGCAGTGAGTTAGTGGATCTAACATGATGCAGCCCAGACTCCCAGGCTAGCAGTGAGTTAGTGGAGCTAACATGATGCAGCCCAGACTCCCAGTACAGGCTAGCAGTGAGTTAGTGGAGCTAACATGATGCAGTCCAGACTCCCAGTACAGGCTAGCAGTGAGTTAGTGGAGCTAACATGATGCAGTCAGACTCCCAGTACAGGCTAGCAGTGAGTTAGTAGAGCAGGCATGATGCAGTCCAGACTCCCAGTACAGGCTAGCAGTGAGTTAGTAGAGCAGGCATGATGCAGTCCAGACTCCCAGGCTAGCAGTGAGTTAGTGGAGCTAACATGATGCAGTCCAGACTCCCAGTACAGGCTAGCAGTGAGTTAGTGGAGCTAACATGATGCAGTCCAGACTCCCAGTACAGGCTAGCAGTGAGTTAGTAGAGCAGGCATGATGCAGTCCAGACTCCCAGTACAGGCTAGCAGTGAGTTAGTAGAGCAGGCATGATGCAGTCCAGACTCCCAGGCTAGCAGTGACTTAGTGGAGCTAACATGATGCAGTCCAGACTCCCAGGCTAGCAGTGACTTAGTGGAGCTAACATGATGCAGTCCAGACTCCCAGGCTAGCAGTGAGTTAGTGGAGCTAACATGATGCAGTCCAGACTCCCAGGCTAGCAGTGACTTAGTGGAGCTAACATGATGCAGCCCAGACTCCCAGGCTAGCAGTGAGTTAGTGGAGCTAACATGATGCAGTCCAGACTCCCAGGCTAGCAGTGAGTTAGTGGAGCTAACATGATGCAGTCCAGACTCCCAGGCTAGCAGTGAGTTAGTGGAGCTAACATGATGCAGTCCAGACTCCCAGGCTAGCAGTGAGTTAGTGGAACTAACATGATGCAGTCCAGACTCCCAGGCTAGCAGTGAGTTAGTGGAGCTAACATGATGCAGCCCAGACTCCCAGTACAGGCTAGCAGTGCGTTAGTGGAGCTAACATGATGCAGCCCAGACTCCCAGGCTAGCAGTGAGTTAGTGGAGCTAACATGATGCAGTCAGACTCCCAGGCTAGCAGTGAGTTAGTGGAACTAACATGATGCAGTCCAGACTCCCAGGCTAGCAGTGAGTTAGTGGAGCTAACATGATGCAGCCCAGACTCCCAGTACAGGCTAGCAGTGAGTTAGTGGAGCTAACATGATGCAGTCCAGACTCCCAGGCTAGCAGTGAGTTAGTGGAGCTAACATGATGCAGCCCAGACTCCCAGGCTAGCAGTGAGTTAGTGGAGCTAACATGATGCAGTCCAGACTCCCAGGCTAACAGTGAGTTAGTGGAGCTAACATGATGCAGTCCAGACTCCCAGGCTAGTGGAGCAGACCGGCGGATCTATAGTAAGGGGTCTGCTGCACTGATACGCAGCCTTGATCCGTGAGACACATTTTGACAGAAGTACCGAAAGTAACAAATTCTAGTTCCCGTTTTTCATGTTCTAGTATCAACAAAGTACTGACGTTTCGGTATACTGTTAGTGTTCAAATACTGGAGAGTTGAGACCAAATCACGGACGCTGGACAGAGTGGATTTCAGTTGTAACAAAAGGCAGTTTTATTGAGTCAAAAGATATCTTGTCCTGCATTTTAACGTGCACGGACCTAGTTCATACAACTCAGTAGGGAGTCAGGTGAAAAGGGGACTTAGACATTGGTTACAGCAGATTTTATACATGGAGTCTTGTCGTGTTGGTCTTCTGAATGGTCCCGAAGGGTTGGAGGCGGACCTGCTTTAGCCAGAGCAGGAGCCCCATTGGTGCACAGCAGAGTCTTCTGCTCTGGGCACACGACCAGTAGATTGGGGAGTGAGGTGTGTATGTTTATGCAAGAAGGTATTTGTGTTAGGGGATCGTGAGGCAGTATAACTGAGAGGGGGCAGTTTTATGGCTGGGTGTGTGTGTGTTCGTTCCTGTTTGGGCAGGGATACGTGCAATGTCTTGAGTCAGGCGGATTAGTTTGGCCCTGTATAATATATGAGCTATGTGTATGTATGAATATATATATATATATATATAACAATACCGTGCAACACTAGCGTGTGCACATGCTGCTCCAGAGACAGTGCTGTTCTTCCTTCAGACAAGCATGCGTTAAAACTTTGTTCATTTGCACAATGTCTCTCGTTCACATTGGCTTGTAAATATCCAACCTCACAAAAAATATATATATTCTACCTATAGATGTATAACTTTATGAGCTGGATTGCCTGTCTTTGCAATTCGTTTATTTGCCTTAGCATATTTAGCTAGCAGCCGCTATGGAAATTCACTAGCACTTGTACAATTTGTTTTTTATTCTGGTAAAGATAAAAAACACAAATGCAGAAGCTTCGGGACCTTTAGTCCGGGAAACATAGGTCTTAAAGTCGGATCCACTATTCTGAAATAAAATTAATGAATCAGAAAAATCACCAAAGTTAGCTGGTGCACTCTGTAGTGTACCCCCAGGGATGCTGGGATTCCTGACCACGGTGTGTATGTGTGGAGCACTTGAAGGCAGTTATATCTAGAAGACGACAGTCAACTGTAAATCTTTGTCGCTTGTTGGTTCAGATGAGTCCCGAGGAAAAGAGTCACTTTGAGTGGCTGTACTTTGTATTATATTATATACAGTCCTCGGGGCATCTTTCTGTCTGTTTGGTTGAAGTATTTGTGTTTTTTTTTTGTGTTCTCCAGCTGAGAAGAAACAGTCCCCAAGTATTGTGTTCAGAAAGGTAAGACCGACCAAACATGATCCATCTCTGCCCGCCGAACTGTCTTTCACTCTGCATGTGTTGACTACTCCTGTTCTGCTAGTCTGATTGGATAAAGCATCCTTTTAATTCTGTAGCTGTTTACTATCGTCTGTAGTATTCTCCCTGTTCAATGGTAGTGTAATGTGAAGTTGCACCTAAGACACCGATCCTGAGTCAGTTTAGCATTTACTCCACTAATGGTTTTTGCGGAGAGGAAGCTGATCCTGGATCACCCTACAATGTCCTGTGTTGGTCCTGATGCACATTTCTTTTAGTTGCAGCAGAGTCAGGGTCTGTCAGTTGGCCCAGTCGTTATACTGCCACCTGTCTGGCAGGGTCTGTCAGTTGGTTCAGTCGTTATACTGCCACCTGTCTGGCAGGGTCTGTCAGTTGGTTCAGTCGTTATACTGCCACCTGTCTGGCAGGGTCTGTCAGTTGGTTCAGTCGTTATACGGCCACCTGTCTGGCAGGGTCTGTCAGTTGGTTCAGTCGTTATACTGCCACCTGTCTGGCAGGGTCTGTCAGTTGGTTCAGTCGTTATACGGCCACCTGTCTGGCAGGGTCTGTCAGTTGGCCCAGTCGTTATACGGCCACCTGTCTGGCAGGGTCTGTCAGTTGGCCCAGTCGTTATACTGCCACCTGTCTGGCAGGGTCTGTCAGTTGGCCCAGTCGTTATACTGCCACCTGTCTGGCAGGGTCTGTCAGTTGGTCCAGTCGTTATACTGCCAACGGTCTGGCAGTTGGTCCAGTCGTTATACTGCCACCTGTCTGGCAGGGTCTGTCAGTTGGCCCAGTCGTTATACGGCCAACGGTCTGGCAGGGTCTGGCAGTTGGCCCCGTCGTTATACCGCCACCGGTCTGGCAGGGTCTTATCGTTATAAATCAATTAAAAGTAACACAATAAGAATAACATAACGAGGCTATATACAGGGGGCCCCGTTACAGAGTCAGTTGTAATCAATGCACAGGTTAAAGCTGCGGGTTAAAGCTGTGGGTTAAAGCTGTTCATTTCTTTCTACCAACTAGCCTCTTATTAACCTTTACAAACATGAGTGCAAACCTCATGGTTTTTACCTTTTTTCAAATGTATAAATCCAAGTGATTAATTTAGGCCGATGGTAACAGGGTCGTTATCTGGTAATGGGATAGGGTTGCAACAAATGCTGCTAACTTTCCCAGGTTTTCTGGAAATCCCGGTCAAGGGGGGATTACTTTATTTCCTCCTGATTTTACTGGAACGTTGGGAAATGTAATCACATTCTGCAACCCTACTAGAAGTACGTTAGTAGATGGCACCCTATTCCCTAACTAGCCTCTTATTAACCTGTGAGCCTGGTCAAACCTAGTTTTTACTAAATGTATAAATCCAGTGCCATTTGGAACTCAAACATAGTGTGACTGTGTTGTGCTGGTTGCTATGTCCCAGGTTTTCTTCCCGTAGTCTGCTGTAGTGACTGTGTTGTGCTGGTTGCTAAATGTCCCTTCCCCCTACTAGAAGTACTGTAGTGAGATGGCTGTATTCCCTATGTGCTGTAGTGTTGTGAGCTGGTTGCTATGTCCCTTCCCTTCCCGTAGTGTGCTGTAGTGACTGTGTTGTGCTGGTTGCTATGTCCTTCCCTTCCCGTAGTGTGCTGTAGTGACTGTGTTGTGCTGGTTGCTATGTCCCTTCCCTTCCCGTAGTGTGCTGTAGTGACTGTGTTGTGCTGGTTGCTATGTCCCCCTTCCCGTAGTGTGCTGTAGTGACTGTGTTGTGCTGGTTGCTATGTCCCTTCCCTTCCTGTAGTGTGCTGTAGTGACTGTGTTGTGCTGGTTGCTATGTCCCTTCCCGTAGTGTGCTGGTTGCTATGTCCTTCCCTTCCTGTAGTGTGCTGTAGTGACTGTGTTGTGCTGGTCGGTCTGTCCCTCCCTTGCTGTAGTGTGCTGTAGTGACTGTGTTGTGCTGGTTGCTATGTCCCTCCCTTGCTGTAGTGACTGTGTTGTGCTGGTCGGTCTGTCCTTCCCTTCCCGTAGTGTGCTGTAGTGACTGTGTTGTGCTGGTCTGTCTGTCCCTTCCCTTCCCGTAGTGTGCTGTAGTGACTGTGTTGTGCTGGTTGCTATGTCCTTCCCTTCCTGTAGTGTGCTGTAGTGACTGTGTTGTGCTGGTCGGTCTGTCCCTCCCTTGCTGTAGTGTGCTGTAGTGACTGTGTTGTGCTGGTTGCTATGTCCCTCCCTTGCTGTAGTGACTGTGTTGTGCTGGTCGGTCTGTCCTTCCCTTCCCGTAGTGTGCTGTAGTGACTGTGTTGTGCTGGTCTGTCTGTCCCTTCCCTTCCCGTAGTGTGCTGTAGTGACTGTGTTGTGCTGGTCGGTCTGTCCCTTCCCTTCCCGTAGTGTGCTGTAGTGACTGTGTTGTGCTGGTTGCTATGTCCTTCCCTTCCCGTAGTGTGCTGTAGTGACTGTGTTGTGCTGGTTGCTATGTCCCTTCCCTTCCCGTAGTGTGCTGTAGTGACTGTGTTGTGCTGGTTGCTATGTCCCTCCCTTGCTGTAGTGACTGTGTTGTGCTGGTTGCTATGTCCCTCCCTTGCTGTAGTGTGCTGTAGTGACTGTGTTGTGCTGGTCGGTCTGTCCTTCCCTTCCCGTAGTGTGCTGTAGTGACTGTGTTGTGCTGGTCTGTCTGTCCCTTCCCTTCCCGTAGTGTGCTGTAGTGACTGTGTTGTGCTGGTTGCTATGTCCCTTCCCTTCCTGTAGTGTGCTGTAGTGACTGTGTTGTGCTGGTTGCTATGTCCCTTCCCTTCCTGTAGTGTGCTGTAGTGACTGTGTTGTGCTGGTCGGTCTGTCCCTCCCTTGCTGTAGTGTGCTGTAGTGACTGTGTTGTGCTGGTTGCTATGTCCCTCCCTTGCTGTAGTGACTGTGTTGTGCTGGTCGGTCTGTCCCTCCCTTCCTGTAGTGTGCTGTAGTGACTGTGTTGTGCTGGTCGGTCTGTCCCTTCCCTTCCCGTAGTGTGCTGTAGTGACTGTGTTGTGCTGGTCTGTCTGTCCCTTCCCTTCCCGTAGTGTGCTGTAGTGACTGTGTTGTGCTGGTTGCTATGTCCCTTCCCTTGCTGTAGTGTGCTGTAGTGACTGTGTTGTGCTGGTTGGTCTGTCCCTTCCCTTCCCGTAGTGTGCTGTAGTGACTGTGTTGTGCTGGTTGGTCTGTCCCTCCCTTGCTGTAGTGACTGTGTTGTGCTGGTTGCTCTGTCCCTTCCCTTGCTGTAGTGTGCTGTAGTGACTGTGTTGTGCTGGTTCTGTCCTTCCCTTCCCGTTGTGCTGTAGTGACTGTGTTGTGCTGGTCTGTCTGTCCCTTCCCTTCCCGTAGTGTGCTGTAGTGACTGTGTTGTGCTGGTCGGTCTGTCCCTTCCCTTCCCGTAGTGTGCTGTAGTGACTGTGTTGTGCTGGTCGGTCTGTCCCTTCCCTTCCCGTAGTGTGCTGTAGTGACTGTGTTGTGCTGGTTCTGTCTATTCCCTTCCCTTGCTGTAGTGACTGTGTTGTGCTGGTTGCTATGTCCCTCCCTTGCTGTAGTGTGCTGTAGTGACTGTGTTGTGCTGGTCGGTCTGTCCCTTCCCTTCCCGTAGTGTGCTGTAGTGACTGTGTTGTGCTGGTCGGTCTGTCCCTTCCCTTCCCGTAGTGTGCTGTAGTGACTGTGTTGTGCTGGTCGGTCTGTCCTTCCATTCCTGTAGTGTGCTGTAGTGACTGTGTTGTGCTGGTCGGTCTGTCCTCAGGTGGGAGGGGATAAATGGGTTCTAGGGGGGAAACAACTGGAGTTCAAAGAAGAGGAATTCGGCAACAGCGGCAGGACTCCACTTTATGCTAAGGTACGCTTTTTAACCTGACTCCACTTTACACTAAGGTACGCTTTTTAACCTGACTCCACTTTACACTAAGGTACGCTTTTTAACCTGACTCCACTTTACGCTAAGGTACGCTTTTAACCTGACCCCACTTTACACTAAGATACGCTTTTAACCTGACTCCACTTTATGCTAAGGTACGCTAAGGTACGCTTTTAACCTGACTCCACTTTACACTAAGGTACGCTTTTAACCTGACTCCACTTTACACTAAGGTACGCTTTTTAACCTGACTCCACTTTACGCTAAGGTATGCTAAGGTACGCTTTTAACCTGACTCCACTTTACACTAAGGTACGCTTTTTAACCTGACTCCACTTTACACTAAGGTACGCTTTTTAACCTGACTCCACTTTACGCTAAGGTACGCTTTTTAACCTGACTCCACTTTACGCTAAGGTACGCTTTTTAACCTGACTCCACTTTACGCTAAGGTACGCTTTTTAACCTGACTCCACTTTACACTAAGGTACGCTTTTTAACCTGACTCCACTTTACACTAAGGTACGCTTTTTAACCTGACTCCACTTTACGCTAAGGTACGCTTTTTAACCTGACTCCACTTTACGCTAAGGTACGCTTTTTAACCTGACTCCACTTTACGCTAAGGTACGCTTTTTAACCTGACTCCACTTTACGCTAAGGTACGCTTTTTAACCTGACTCCACTTTACGCTAAGGTACGCTAAGGTTTAACCTGACTCCACTTTACGCTAAGGTACGCTTTTTAACCTGACTCCACTTTACGCTAAGGTACGCTTTTTAACCTGACTCCACTTTACGCTAAGGTACGCTTTTTAACCTGACTCCACTTTATGCTACGCTAAGGTACGCTAACCTGACTCCACTTTACGCTAAGGTTTTTTAACCTGACTCCACTTTACACTAAGGTATGCTAAGGTACGCTTTTAACCTGACTCCACTTTATGCTAAGGTACGCTTTTTAACCTGACTCCACTTTACACTAAGGTACGCTTTTTAACCTGACTCCACTTTACGCTAAGGTACGCTTTTTAACCTGACTCCACTTTACGCTAAGGTACGCTTTTTAACCTGACTCCACTTTACGCTAAGGTACGCTTTTTAACCTGACTCCACTTTACGCTAAGGTACGCTTTTTAACCTGACTCCACTTTACGCTAAGGTACGCTTTTTAACCTGACTCCACTTTACACTAAGGTACGCTTTTTAACCTGACTCCACTTTATGCAAAGATACGCTTTTTAACCTGACTCCACTATACGCTAAGGTACGCTAAGGTACGCTTTTTAACCTGACTCCACTTTACGCTAAGGTACGCTTTTTAACCTGACTCCACTTTACGCTAAGGTACACTTTTAACCTGACTCCACTTTATGCAAAGATACGCTTTTAACCTGACTCCACTTTACGCAAAGGTACGCTTTTTAACCTGACTCCACTTTACGCTAAGGTACGCTTTTAACCTGACTCCACTTTACGCTAAGGTACGCTTTTAACCTGACTTTTTAAGGTAACCTGACTCCACTTTACACTAAGGTACGCTTTTTAACCTGACTCCACTTTACGCTAAGGTACGCCTTTAACCTGACTCCACTTTACACTAAGGTACGCTTTTTAACCTGACTCCACTTTACGCTAAGGTACGCTTTTTAACCTGACTCCACTTTACGCTAAGATACGCTTTTTAACCTGACTCCACTTTACGCTAAGGTACGCTTTTTAACCTGACTCCACTTTACGCTAAGGTACGCTAAGGTGGTTTTTAATCTATACCATATTTTAAGTTGCGCATCCCAAATGGCACCCTATTGCCTATTTATTGCACTACTTCTGATCAGGGCCCATAGGGTTCTGGTAGAAAGTAGTGCACTATATAGGGAAAGTGTTGCCATTGGGGAGGCATCCTAAATGAATGAAATTGACAGCACTCCAAAAATATACTTTTATTTTTTTTACAAGTATTAATTCCACATGGAATTAGCATGTTTTTTATGATGTGTTTTTTGATAAAGTACTCCTCATCTGCTCTTGGTTTGCGCTTTGTTTTTCAGATGAAGCGTAAGCGGGTTGGACACAAATCAACCAAGGTCAGCAGGAGACCTAGTATATCGGTAAGATGCAGGGTTGGACCATTTCATTTCAATTCCAGTCAATTTAGGAAGTAAACTTAAATTACAATTTTTAACGAACAAAGCTTTTCAAAGAGGAACAATTGTAATTTGGTTTTCTTTTTTGAAGGGTAGGGTAGCATAAACAACCACCTGGACATTAGGGATTTGCATAGACATCAAAAGTCCTAATGCAAAGTTAGACCTCAACGGCCTACACACAATACCCCATAATGACAAAGAAAAAAATGTTATTACAATTTTGTTTCTAATGTAAAATTAATGAAATAATACATTTACATAAGTATTTAGACCCTTTACGCAGTACTTTGTTCAAGCACCTTTGGCAGCGATTACAGCCTCGAGTCTTCTTGGGTATGACGCTACAAGCTTGGCACACATGTATTTGGGGAGATTCTCTCAAGCTGTCAGGTTTGATGGGGAGCGTTGCTGCACAGCTATTTTCAGATCTCTCCAGAGATGTTCGATTGGGTTCAAGTCCGGGCTCTGGCTGGGTCAATCACGCGTTGTCTTGGCTGTTTGCTTAGGGTCATTGTCCTATATATATATATATATATATATATAATATAACATAACAAAATATCAAGGCATCCTTATGTAATACATGTATCACTAGCCACTTTAACTATGCCACTTTGTTTACTTTGTCTACATACTCATCTCATATGTATATACTGTACTCGATACCATCTACTGTATGCTGCTCTGTACCATCACTCATTCATATATCCTTATGTACATATTCTTTATCCCCTTACACTGTGTATAAGACAGTAGTTTTGGAATTGTTAGTTAGATTACTTGTTGGTTATCACTGCATTGTCGGAACTAGAAGCACAAGCATTTCGCTACCCTCGCATTAACATCTGCTAACCATGTGTATGTGACAAATAAAATTTGATTTGATATATATATATGTGTGTGTGTATGTGTGTGTGTATATATATATATATATATGTGTGTGTATATATATATGTGTGTGTGTGTGTGTGTGTATATATATATATATATAAATGTAACACTCTTTTGGAAGACATTCTGCATTCAGGATGGAATTAGCAGGAAATCCATGAATCCTCCAATCGGGATTAGGGGAAAGTTAACACAATTTTGCGACCTTTATATAGGCCACAGATAAGGTCAAGATTGTTCTGTTGTCCCCACAGAGAAAAGCCAAGATGAAAGAATCTGTGAAAGAACTGGAAGAGGAGGAGGAGGAAGAAGAAGAGGAGGAGGAGGAGGAGGAGGAGGAGGAAGAAGTAGAAGAAAAGCCACAGAAGATGAGGACTCCTCAACAGGTATTTGTTGATTGACTGAATTGATGGTAATTGATTGGTTGTCACGGTCCTTTTGCGTACAAAAAGCATTTGGATGATATGTCAATTGAATTTCTCATGATGTGTAATCTTCCAGAAGGTTAAAGAGGAAGAAAAACAAGAGTTGAAACCACAGAGAAAGGTTTGTATTTATGAATTTATTTTAATATGGGTGTTTGTCAATTTTGTTTTGTATTTAAATGCCACTTTAAACATGTACTTGACACTGCAACTAAATATCCCCATGGGGACAATTAAGTCAGTTGGTGTACGGGTGGGTCTAATCCTTAGATTTATGAATTTAGCGCAAGAGGGGTGTAAACACTATATACTCGGCAAATTAAAAAAATTGCATAGGCTAGCAAACCCATGTCTTTTTACAGAAGGTACGGGTGAAAGAGAAGGAGGAGGAAGTAGAGTGGAAGCCAGAGAAAATTGTAAGTTTTTTTTTTAAATATTGAACATATTTATTTAACCAGGAAGTCCCATTGAGTTCAGAAGACTTCTTTCTAATGGGGAGGCTAAGATGTTGTCTGTCGTCACCTATATAATGCCACTCAATTATATAAATAATGACACGCAGAGGACCTAGAGTAGAGCCTTGAGGGACACCACCCACATGGATGCATTATTATTAGGTGTGTGACAAGGGCTGTGCCCCAACTGGCACCATATTCCCTATATAGTGTACTATATACAGTGACTTCAGAAAGTATTATTATTATTATTATTATATTATTATTATTATTATTATATGCCATTTAGCTGACGCTTTTATCCAAAGCGACTTACAGTCATGTGTGCATACATTCTACGTATGGGTGGTCCCGGGAATCGAACCCACTACCCTGGCGTTACAAGCGCCATGCTCTACCAACTGAGCCACAGAAGGACCAAACTATTCATACCCCTTGACTTATTCCTCATGTTTTGGTGTTAGTCTGAATTAAAAAATGGATTCAATATTTTTTTTTCTTCACCCATCTACACACAATATCCCATAGTGACAAAAGTCATAATTTTGGGGGGAATGTTTGCGAATGTATTTTTAAAATGAAATGCAGAAATATGTCATTTACAGAAGTATTCACACCCTTGAGTCAATACATGTTAGAATCAGCTTTGGCAGCGATTACAGCTTTGGGTCTTTCTTGGTAAATCTTAAAGAGCTATCCACACCTGGATTATACAACATTTGGCCATTTATTATTTTTTAAATTCTTAAAACCAAATTGTTTGTTGGTCAAATTGTTTGTTGGTCATTTTGTAGGCAACCATCATGTCTTGCCATAGATTTTCAAGCAGATTTAAGCCAAATACTATAATCTCGGCCACTCAGGAACATTCACTGTCTCCTTGGTAAGCATCTCCAGTGTAGATTTGGCATCGGGTTTTAGGTTATTGTCCTGCTGAAAGGTGAATTCATCTCCCAGTGTCTGGTGGGAAGCAGACTGAACCAGGGTTTACTCTAGGATTCTGCCTGTGCTCCATTCCGTTTTGATTTTTTAAATCCTTTATCCTTAAAAACTCTCCAGTACTTAAATTTGAGCATTTTTAACCTAACTAGGCATGTGAGTTAAGAACAAATTCTTATTTACAATGATGGCCTACCCTGGCCAAACCCAGAAGACGCTGGGCCAATTGTGCGCCGCCCTATGGGACTCCCAATCACGGCCGGATGTGAACCAGGGACTGTAGTGACGCCTCTTGCACTGAGATGCAGTGCCTTAGAACGCTGCGCCACTCGGGAGCCCTTAACGATGACAAGAATACTCATAACATGATGCAGCCAATATATGCAGAAAATATGGAGAGTGGGACTCAGTAATGTATTGGATTTTCCCCAAACATGATACTTTATATTCAGGAAAAAAGGTCAATTGTTTGCAGTTTTACTGTAGTGCCTTGTTGCAAACAGGATGCATGTTTTGGAATATTTTTATTCTGTACAGGCTTCTTTAGTTTCACTGTGTCATGTAGGTTAGTATTGTAGAGTCACTATATAATGTTGATCCATCCTCAGTTTTCTCCTATCACAGCCTTTAAACTGAGCGATATTCAATGTCTGCTGTTTTAATTTTGTACCCGTCTACCAATAAGTATCCCTTTGCGAGGCATTGGTAAACTTCCCTGGTCTTTGCGGTTGAATCTGTGTTTAAAAATCACTGCTCGACTGAGGGACCTTGCAATTATCTGTATGTGTGGGGTACAGAGATGGTAGTCATTCCTCATGTTACCTGAATGCATAGTGCCAACTGTAAAGTTTGGTGGAGGAGGAATAATGGTCTGGGGCTGTTTTTCATGGTTCAGGCACCTTCGTTCCAGTGAAGGGAAATCTTAACGCGGCAGCATACAATGACATTCTAGATGATTCTGTGCTTCCAACTTTGTGGCAACAGTTTGGGGAAGGTCCGATCCTGTTTCAGCATGACAATGCACAAAGCGAGGTCCATACAGAAATGCTTTGTTGAGATCGGTGTGGAAGGATATATTATTATTATTATTATTATTATTATTATATATAGTTTTATTTGACCCCTTCTCTCCAATTTCGTGGTATCCATTTAGTAGCTAGTCTTGTCTCATCGCTGCAACTCCCGTACGGACTCGGGAGAGGCGAAGATCAAGAGTCATGCGTCCTCCGAAAACACGACCCAACCAAGCTTCTTGACACAATGCCCGCTTAACCCGGAAGCAATTGTGCACCGCCCCATGGGTCTCCCGGTCGCAGCCGACTGCGACAGAGCTTGGACTCGGAACCAGGATCTCTAGTGGCACAGCTAGCAATTGCGATGCAGTGCCTTATAGACCACTGCACCACTCGGGAGGACCCCCGTGGACGAACTTGACTGACCTGCACAGAGCCCTGACCTCAACCCCCATCGAACACCTTTGGGATGAATTGGAACGCCGACAGCGAGCCAGCGCTAATCGCCCAACATCATATAATATAGCCCGACCTCACTAATGCTCTTGTGGCTTCCAATGGAAGCGAGTTCCAGCAGCAATGTTCCGACGTCTAGTGGAAAGCCTTCCCAGAAGAGTGGAGACTGTTATAGCAGCAATGTTCCAACATCTAGTGGAAAACCTTCCCAGAAGAGTGGAGGCTGTTATAGCAGCAATGTCCCAACATCTAGTGGAAAGCCTTCCCAGAAGAGTGGAGGCTGTTATAGCAGCAATGTCCCAACATCTAGTGGAAAGCCTTCCCAGAAGAGTGGAGGCTGTTATAGCAGCAATGTTCCAACATCTAGTGTAAAGCCTTCCCAGAAGAGTGGAGGCTGTTATAGCAGCAATGTCCCAACATCTAGTGGAAAGCCTTCCCAGAAGAGTGGAGGATGTTGTAGCAACGAAGGGGGGACCAACTCCATATTAATGCCCATGATTTTGGAACGAGATGTTCGACAAGCAGGTGTCCACATTGTGGTGTATACAGTGATTTCGGAAAGTATTCAGACCCCTTCCCTTCCACATTTTGTGACGTTAATCTTATTCTAAAATGGATTAAACTATACAACAAACATTCTCATCCATCTACACACAATACCCCATAATGACAAAAAGCGAAAACAGGTGTTTAGAAATGTATTTTTAAAAATACCGTATTTTTAAAAATACCGTATTTACATACGTTTTTCAGGCCCTTTGCAATGAGACTCGAAATTGAGCTCGGGTGCATCCTGTTTCCATTGATCATCCTTGAGATGTTTCTACAACTTGATTGGAGTCCACCTGTGGTAAATTCAATTGATTGGACATGATTTGGAAAATGGACACACCTGTCTATATAAGGTCCCACGGTGCATGTCAGAGTAAAAACCAAAAGCTTTGAGTTCGAAAGAATTGCCCGTTGGGCTCAGAGACAGGATCGTGTCGAGGCACAGATCTGGGGAAGGGTACCAAAAAATGTCTGCAGAATTGAAGGTCCCCAAGTGGTCTCCATAATTCTTAAATGGAAGAAGTTTGGAATCACCAAGACTCTTTCTAGGGCTGGCCCCCCGACCAAACTGGCCCCCCCCTGAGCAAACTGGCCCCCCCCTGAGCAAACTGGCCCCCCGACCAAACTGACCAATCTGTGAAGGACTTTGGTACTGGTCGTAGAAAAAATAACTTCACTGGATTTTGGAATACTAAAATAGATTCTAGAACAGCCAAACCCTTCTTTGTGAGGCATTGGAAAACCTCCCTGGTCTTTTGTTGTTGAATCTGTGTTTGAAATTCACTGCCTGACTGAGGGATCCTACAGTGCACAGTGGGGCAAAAAAAAGTATTTAGTCAGCCACCAATTGTGCAAGTTCTCCCACTTAAAAAGATGAGAGAGGCCTGTAATGTTCATCATAGGTACACTTCAACTATGACAGACAAAATGAGAAAAAAAAATCCAGAAAATCACATTGTAGGATTTTTTATGAATTTATTTGCAAATTGTGGTGGAAAATAAGTATTTATTGGTGGCCGACTAAATACTTCTTTGCCCCACTGTATGTGTGGGGTACAGAGATGAGGTTGTCATTCAAAAATCATGTTAAACACTATTTTTGCGCACAGAGTGAGTCCACGCATCTTATTATGTGACTTGTTAAGCACATTTTTACTCCTGAACTAATTTAGGCTTAACATAACAAAGGGGTTGAATATTTGTGTGCGTGTGTGTGTGTGTGTGTGTGTGTGTGTGTGTGTGTGTGTGTGTGTGTGTGTGTGTGTGTGTGTGTGTGTGTGTGTGTGTGTGTGTGTGTGTGTGTGTGTGTGTGTGTGTGTGTGTGTGTGTGTGTGTGTGTGTGTGTGTGTGTGTGTGTGTGTGGGCCAGTGACCACAAAATCTAAATGTAATCCGTTTTTAATTCGGACTGCAATCACAAAATGTGTAAAAAGTCCCTGTAGGGAATCCGGTGCTGCTTGGGATACATCCATGGTGTTTTTTTTAATAGTTTTCTCTTCCTGTTGTCATCCTACAGGTGTATAACCACAGCGAGGGAAGTGACTCTGAAGAGCCCCCGCATGTACCCACTAACATCTCACGTATAACGGTGAGTCAGTGGAAGTCTGAGTCCCAGATGGCATTCTTACCCTTCTCCCCCCCCTGCTCACTCGCCCAGGTACGACGACTTCTTTATCTTATCGTTTATCGTTTCTCCCTTTCTCTCTCAGGGTAAATTGAAGAAGCGTACTCAGGGCTGTGGTCAGTGTGCTCCCTGTCAGCGTACAGATTGTGGTAAATGTGTCTACTGCCTGGACAAGCCCAAGAACGGCGGGGCCAACAAAAAGAAACAGAAGTGCAAGTACCGCCGCTGTCTTAATATGGTACATATGGTTCTGGTGTATGGTACATATGGTTCTGGTGTATGGTACATATGGTTATGTTTGGTACATATGGTTCTGGTGTATGGTACATATGGTTCTGGTGTATGGTACATATGGTTATGTTTGGTACATATGGTTCTGGTGTATGGTACATATGGTTCTGTATGGTACATATGGTTCTGGTGTATGGTACATATGGTTCTGTTTGGTACATATGGTTCTGGTGTATGGTACATATGGTTCTGGTGTATGGTACATATGGTTCTGGTGTATGGTACATATGGTTATGTTTGGTACATATGGTTCTGGTGTATGGTACATATGGTTCTGGTGTATGGTACATATGGTTCTGGTGTATGGTACATATGGTTATGTTTGGTACATATGGTTCTGGTGTATGGTACATATGGTTCTGGTGTATGGTACATATGGTTATGTTTGGTACATATGGTTCTGGTGTATGGTACATATGGTTATGTATGGTACATATGGTTCTGATGTATGGTTCTGTATGGTACATATGGTTCTGGTGTATGGTACATATGGTTCTGGTGTATGGTACATATGGTTCTGGTGTATGGTTTTGTATGGTACATATGGTTATGTATGGTACATATGGTTCTGATGTATGGTTCTGTATGGTACGTATGGTTCTGGTGTATGGTACATATGGTTCTGGTGTATGGTACATATGGTTATGTTTGGTACATATGGTTCTGGTGTATGGTACATATGGTTCTAGTGTATGGTACATATGGTTCTGGTGTATGGTACATATGGTTATGTATGGTACATATGGTTCTGGTGTATGGTTCTGTAGGGTACATATGGTTCTGGTGTATGGTACATATGGTTCTGGTGTATGGTACATATGGTTCTGGTGTATGGTACATATGGTTCTGGTGTATGGTTTTGTATGGTACATATGGTTATGTATGGTACATATGGTTCTGGTGTATGGTACATATGGTTCTGGTGTATGGTACATATGGTTCTGGTGTATGGTACATATGGTTCTGGTGTATGGTACATATGGTTCTGGTGTATGGTATATATGGTTCTGGTGTATGGTACATATGGTTCTGGTGTATGGTTTTGTATGGTACATATGGTTCTGGTGTATGGTACATATGGTTCTGGTGTATGGTTCTGTATGTTTCTGGTGTATGGTTCTGTATGGTACATATGGTTATGGTGTATGGTACATATGGTTCTGGTGTATGGTACATATGGTTCTGGTGTATGGTTCTGTATGGTTCTGGTGTATGGTTCTGTATGGTACATATGGTTATGGTGTATGGCTCTCCATGGTACATATGCTTCCGGTGTAAGGCTATTTATGGTACATACTGTTCCGGTGTATGGCTCATTATGATACATATGGTTATTTGTGGTACATGTGGTTCCGGGGTATGGTTATTTGTGGTACATATAGCTGTGTATGGTACATATGGTTATGGTGTATGGTTATTTATGGCACATATGGGTCTTTATGGTACATGTGGTTCTTTATGGTATATATGGTTCTTTACGGTACATATGGTTCCTTGTGGTACATATGGTTATGGTGTATGGTTATTTATGGCACATATGGGTTCTTTATGGTACATGTGGTTATTTATGGTACATATGATTATGGTACGTGTGGTTCTGGTGTATTTGATCTTGTTTATGGTACATATGGTTATGGTATATGGTACAGTTGTAGTCGGAAGTTTACATACACTTTAGCCAAATACATTTAAAGTCAGTTTTTCACAATTCCTGACATTTAATCCTAGTAAAAATTCCCTGTATTAGGTCAGTTAGGATCACCACTTTTTATCTATTATTTAAAAATAAATGTTTTACCCCCTTTTCTCCCCAGTTTCATGGTATCCAATTGTTAGTAGTTACTATCTTGTCTCATCGCGCCAACTCCCGAACGGGCTCGGGAGAGACGAAGGTCAAAAGCCAGGCTTCTTAACACAGTGCGCATCCAACCCGGAAGCCAGCCGCACCAATGTGTCGGAGGAAACACCGTGCACCTGGCGACCTTTGGTTAGCGTGCACTGCGCCCAGCCCGCCACAGGAGCGAGATGAGACAAGGATATCCCTACCGGCCAAGCCCTCCCTAACCCGGACGACGCTCGGCCAATTGTGCGTCGCCCCACGGAACTCCCGGTCGCGACCGGCTGCGACATTGCCTGGGTGCGAACCCAGAGTCTCTGGTGGCACAGCTAGCGCTGCGATGCAGTGCCCTTAGACCACTGCGCCACCCGGGAGGCCCCACCACTTTATTTTAAGAATGTGAAATGTCAGAATAATATTAGAGAGAATTATTTATTTCAGCAATTATTTATTTCATCACATTCTCAGTGGGTCAGAAGTGTACATACATTTACTCAATTAGTATTTGGTAGCATTGCCTTTACATTGTTTAACTTGGGTCAAATGTTTCGGGTAGCCTTCCACAAGCTTCCCACAATAAATTGGGTGAATTTTGGCCCGTTTCTCCTGACAGAGCTGGTGTAACTGAGTCAGGTTTGTAGGCCTCCTTGCTCGCACATGCTTTTTCAGTTCTGCTCACACATTTTCTATAGGATTGAGGTCAGGACTTTCTGATGGCCACTCCAATACCTTGACTTTGTTGACCTCAAGCCATTTTTCCACAACTTTGGAAGTATGCTTGGGGTCATTGTCCATTTGGAAGACCCATTTGCAACCAAGCTTTAACTTCCTGACTGATGTGTTGAGATGTTGCTTCAATATATCCACATATTATCCCCTCCTCATGATGCCACCAGTCCCTCCTGCAGCAAAGCACCTCCACAACATGATGCTGCCACCCCCGTGCTTCACGGTTGGGATGGGGTTCTTTGGCTTGCAAGCCTCTCCATTTTTCCTCCAAAAATAACGATGGTCATTATGGCCAAACAGTTCTATTTTTGTTTCATCAGACCAGAGGACATTTCTCCAAAAAGTACGATCTTTGTCCCCATGTGCAATTGCAAACCGTAGTCTGGCTTTTTTATGGCGGTTTTGGAGCAGTGGCTTCTTCCTTGCTGAGTGGCCTTTCAGGTTATGTCGATATAGGACTCGTTTCACTGTGGATATTGATACTTTTGTATCTGTTTCCTCCAGCATCTTCAGAAGGTCTTGTTTGCTTTTGTTCTGGGATTGATTTGCACTTTTCACACCAAAGTACGTTCATCTCTAGGAGACAGAACGTGTCTCCTTCCTGAGTGGTGTGGTCCCATGGTGTTTATACTTGCGTACTATTGTTTGTACAGATGAACATGGTACCTTCAGGCGTTTGGAAATTGCTTGTGGAGGTCTACAAAAACAATTTATGGGGTATTGGCTGATTTCTTTAGATTTTCCCGTGATGTCAAGCAAAGAGGCACTGAGTTTGAAGGATAAGCCTTGAAATACATCCACAGGTACACCTCCAATTGACTCAAATGATGTCAATTAGCCTATCAGAAGCTTCTAAAGCCATGACATCATTTTCTGGAATTTTCCAAGCTGTTTAAAGGCAGAGTCAACTTAGTGAATATAAACTTCTGACCCACTGGAATTGTGATATAATCGGTCTGTAAACAATTCTTGGAAAAATGACTTGTGGAATGCACAAAGTAGATGTCCTACTTTGACAATACATTTGTGGAATGGTTGAAAAACGAGTTTTAATGGCTCCAACCTAAGTGTATGTAAACTTCCGACTTCAACTGTAGATGGTTCTTTATGGTTATTTGGTTCTTTTTGGTTTGTCGTTCTTTATGGTATTTGGTTCTATTTGGTTCTTTTTGGTTTGTTGTTCTTTATGGTTTTGTATGGTATTTGGTTCTTTATGGTATTTGGTTCTTTATGGTTTTGTATGGTATTTTGTTCATGGTTCTTTTTGGTTATGGTATGTGGTGGTTAAGAGAATGTGTTTTCAATTTGTTCAATTTTGTTAGTTTATTTTGCTAAATCTCGTGACATTGTTTTTCATAGATGATTTAAATTGTATTACACACACACACACACACACAGACACACACACACACACACACACACACACACACACACACACACACACACACACACACACACACACACACACACACACACACACACAGACACAAACTCTTAATGCCTCTTATAGACGTTATGCTGTCAGTAGTATGTATGTATTTGTAATTAAAAGCCTTCTCCCTCCAGCCCACCAAAAGGGACTTAATGGGAAGCTTTTTTAAGAAACACCTGACAGAAGACCCAGGTGGCCAGAGCGTTCCCATTGGACTAGGAAGTGTACTTCCAGGAACTGTAGTAGGACGTGGAGCAGGATATGTACTATTAGGAAGGACACTTTCAAAATGGAGTATGGTAAAACCAGGAAGTGGATCAACAGTTGGGACAGGGAGGGGACGTGGTCGGCCCCCGAAACACTTCACCAAACGGAGGAGACGAGTATGGAGCCAGGTCTCCACGAGTGATACGACAGAGACGGACGAGACTGAGGAGGAAGAGGAACCAGTCTACACCGTTACCACCCAGTCGTTGGAGCACAGCCCTGGGGGAGGGGATGGAGAAAGATGGGCGGAACTACAGGAGTACGACGACGACGTGCCTGAACAAATACCTCAGGTAAGCTCTGACGGTCTCTGTGGTTGAGTCCCAATAACCTAGCCTTTCTCCTGAAGTGTGCACTTTCCTTCATGGATTTGAAAGGAAATGGCCGGTAAATATGGACACCCCAAGCCCAAGCCCATGCCCTATACCTATCCAATAATTTTACATTTTGGGTAGTAGTGAACGAGTGCACACTTCAGGAGGAAGGAGAGCTTATTGGGACACACCCCCATATCTTTGTTCTATCCTAAACGAGGCACGTTAAATTGGCCTACAAGCCCCATCTGGCCCATGGGCCGTCAGTTAGGGACCTCTGTTGTAGATCAGGGGTTTTCAAACCTCTCGTTGGGGATCCCCAGCCGTTCCATGTGGCCCCAGAGGAGCTCTCTGGGTTGGGCCCCGGAGGGGGGCTCTCTCGGTTGGACCCTGGAGGAACTTTTCTTAATCTTGATTTTAAAAAAAATGTAACTTGTAAATGTGACAGGTGGAATGCACATATAATTAAGACTTGGGAGCATCAGGTCAGGTAATACATTAAATGGCACGTGGTGACATGTGTATCGCTGTGTCCAGTCCAGTGTGCTCAGGCTGCTGTTACATTAGGATCGTTTGAGGAACAAAGGGGAGAACCATTAGCACAGGCAGGTCTGATTTTAGGCTTAGCTGAACCTTAGCCTCTGCCATAGAAACAAATGGAGCGATGCTTTGTGTCCACAGTTGCACCTTGTTTTACAGAAAACCATCTCCAACGTTTCATAACTAAACATCTATTTTACTGAAGCTTTGTTTTTTTTTGTTTTTTTGCGGAACACTCTTAAAGGTGTACACACGTAATTATCATGAGTAAGGAACTATCCAACTATTAAAATAGTTCAAATAACTCCCATTTAATATATATATATATATGTATTTATATATTTATTTATGTTTATATATATTTATTTATAGATGTATTTATTTATCTTTTATTTATATTTATATATTTATGTATATATTTATTTATTTATGTATATATGTATTTATATATATTTATTTATATATTTATTTATGTATATATATATATATTTTATATATATATTTATGTATATATATATTTATGTATATATTTATTTATTTATTTATGTATATATGTATTTATATATATTTATTTATATATTTATTTATTTATATATTTATTTATGTATATATATATATTTTATTTATTTATTTATGTGTATATATATATTTATGTATATATTTATTTATTTATGTGTATATATATATTTATTTTTTAAATGTCACAAAATGGATGGTTTCCGGTATGGATCAGATGGGATGGAGGTCATTACCTCTAAATTAATTAATAAGGACATTTTAGTTGTGCTGCAGAATTGGTTATCCAGCACAAATATGATGTTTATCTTCCTCTGGTTCTAGATGTCTCCATCCTATATGCCTGTAAACCCCGGTAGTGGTGAACCCTACCCCAGCAGCTGTGTTCAGGTAAGGACCAACAAATGTACAGTTGAAGTCGGACGTTTTACATGCACTTAGGTTGGAGTCATTAAAACTCGTTTTTCAACCACTCCACTAATTTCTTGTTAATTAACAAACTATAGTTTTGGCAAGTCAGTTAGGATATCTACTCTGTGCATGACACAAGTCATTTGTCTAACAATTGTTTACAGACAGATTATTTCACTTATAATTCACTGTATCACAATTCCAGTGGGTCAGAAGTTTACATACACTAAGTTGACTGTGCCTTTAAACAGCTTGGAAAATTATGTCATGGCTTTAGAAGCTTCTGATAGGCTAATTGAGCTCATTTGAATCAATTGGAGGTGTATCTGTGGATGTATTTACTAATTGAGTGTATGTAAACTTCTGACCCACTGGGAATGTGATGAAAGAAATAAAAGCTGAAATAAATTATTCTCTCTACTATTATTCTGACATTTCACATTCTTAAAATAAAGTGGTGATCCTAACTGACCTAAGACAGGGAATTTTTACTCGGATTTAATGTCAGGAATTGTGAAAAACTGAGTTTAAATGTATTTGGCTAAGGTGCATGTAAACTTCCGACTTCAACTGTACGTATGCATACATATGTGTGTACATACACTGTGCATTTGGAAAGGATTTTGACCCCTTGACCTTTCAAACATTTTGCTAGGTAACAGCTTTATTCTAAAATGTATTCAATCGTTCCCCCCCCCCCCCTCATAATGACATCACAATACACGCAATACCCCATAATGACATCACAATACCCCATAATGACAAGACAAAAACGGGTTAAAAAAAACTGAAATATCACATTTACATAAGTATCAAATCAAATGTATGAAGGGGTTTATATATACATCAGCTGATATCTCAAAGTGCTGTACAGAAACCCAGCCTAAAACCCCAAACAGCAAGCAATGCAGGTGTAGAAGCACAGTGGCTAGGAAAAACTCCCTAGAAAGGCCAAAACCTAGGAAGAAACCTAGAGAGGAACCAGGCTATGAGGGGTGGCCAGTCCTCTTCTGACTGTGCCGGGTGGAGATTATAACAGAACATGGCCAAGATGTTCAAATGTTCATAAATTACCAGCATGGTCGAATAATAATAAGGCAGAACAGTTGAAACTGGAGCAGCAGCACGGCCAGGTGGACTGGGGACAGCAAGGAGTCATCATGTCAGGTAGTCCTGGGGCACGGTCCTAGGGCTCAGGTCCTCTGAGAAAGATGGAGATTATAACAGAACATGGCCAAGATGTTTAAATGTTCATAGATGACCAGCATGGTCGAATAATAATAATAAGGCAGAACAGTTGAAACTGGAGCAGCAGCACGGCCAGGTGGACTGGGGACAGCAAGGAGTCATCCGAGAGAGATGGAGATTATAACAGAACAAATAATAATAATCACAGTAGTTGTCGAGGGTGCAGCAACTCAGCAGTGCCTCTTTGCTTGACATCATGGGAAAATCAGGAGTAAATGTCAGTTGGCTTTTCATAGCCGATCATTCAGAGTATTTCTACCACTCCTGCTGTCTCTAAAGAGTTGAAAAAAAGCAGGTCTGGGACAGGTAGCACGTCCGGTGGAACAGGTCAGGATTCCCTAGCCTCAGGCAGAACAGTTGAAACTGGAGCAGCAGCATGGACAGGTGGACTGGGCACAGCAAGGAGTCATCATGCCAGGTAGTCCTGAGGCATGGTCCTAGGGCTCAGGTCCTCTGAGAAAGAGATAATTAGAGATAGCATACTTAAATTCACACAGGACACCGGATAAGACAGGAGAAGTACTCCAGATATAACAAACTGACCCTAGCCCCCCGACACACAAACTACTACAGCATAAATACTGGAGGCTGAGACAGGAGGGGTCAGGAGACACTGTGGCCCCATCTGATGATACCCCCGGACGGGGCCAAACAGGAAGGATATAACCCCACCCACTTTGCCAAAGCACAGCCCCCACACCACGAGAGGGATATCTTCAACCACCAACTTACCATCCTGAGACGAGGCCGAGTATAGCCCACAAAGATCGCCGCCACAGCACAGCCCAAGGGGGGGCGCCAAGTATTCAGACCCTTTACTCAGTACTTTGTTGAAGCACCTTTGGCAGCGATTACAGCCTTGAGTCTTCTTGGGTATGACGCTACAAAGTTGGCACACCAACAGTACCAGTCAACACCTATCCATTCCAGGCCTTTTCTTCATTTTTAAAAACTATTTTCTACATTGTAGAATAATACTGAGGACCTCACAACTATGAAATAACACATATGGAATCATGTAGTAACCAAAAAAAAGTGTTAAACAAATCAAAATATATTTTATATCGGAGATTCTTCAAGGTAGCCACCCTTTTGCCCTGACAGCTTTGCACGTATCCCTAATTGCTCATGTAATTCGCTCTTGATAAGAGCATCTGCTTAAATTTAAAGGTAGCAACTGCTTGTAGAACACTCTTATTTTTTCCCCCACCTGTGATCGAGAACCTCTCCATCACTCCGTCTTTTAGTTTTGGATGTCATGGTTGGCTATCGCTGGTACTCCATGTAATTCCAGGCCTAGGCAGGTCTGATGGAAACTCCAGCAACGGGGATTTAGACAGCCACAAAGCCCGGGACATTCTGCAGGCCCGCAAGGGCTCAACGTGTTGCTGGCTGTGTTCAAGCTGTCAGGGAAACCCTCGCTAGCTTGATATTGAGTTAGCAGCTAAGCGAGCTGAGCTACCAAGCAGCTCTTCAAACTATTAGTTGACAGGATCCCTGGACAGATGTAGCGGTCCCAGCAACTGAGGTTAACCGTGTCGCTAGTAACCAAACTTTTTTCAATAGAACACTTTTTTTTTGCAGAGACTTTCAACACAACAAACTCCCTCGTTCCGCGTTCAGCATGCATTACACCGATTTCAATTGACCATAATGCTGAATGTATGCATCTATAGTATAATTGTATTAAAATCCCTGCCCTATCCCCAGCCCTACCCGCAGAGCTGTTACCGGGGCGACCATGGCAACCTCCAGTTCATCAGGATGAACGGCAACCAAATTACCATCACCCCTGGCCCCAGCCTCGCTTCTCAGGTAGTGAGTCACACACACACATCATCATCATCATCACCGTATTCACAAATTCTCGAGCTGGTGCTGAATGGCACTTTTCACTGGAAATCTATTACATTGTCCCAGCGTGGTGCATAAAACCAAGCTAGTCCATCAATTTTTTAGTAAAACCAAGCTAGTCCATCAATTTTTAGTAAAACCAAGCTAGTCCATCAATTTTTAGTAAAACCAAGCTAGTCCATCAATTTTTAGTAAAACCAAGCTAGTCCATCAATTTTTAGTAAAACCAAGCTAGTCCATCAATTTTTAGTAAAACCAAGCTAGTCCATTGATTTAGTGAAACCAAGCTAATCCATCAATTTTTAGTAAAACCAAGCTAGTCCATCAATTTTTAGTAAAACCAAGCTAGTCCATCAATTTTTAGTAAAACCAAGCTAGTCCATCAATTTTTAGTAAAACCAAGCTAGTCCATCAATTTTTAGTAAAACCAAGCTAGTCCATCAATTTTTAGTAAAACCAAGCTAGTCCATCAATTTGTAGTAAAACCAAGCTAGTCCATTGATTTAGTGAAACCAAGCTAATCCATCAATTTTTAGTAAAACCAAGCTAGTCCATCAATTTTAGTAAAAACCAGCTAGTCCATCAATTTGAGTAAAAACCAGCTAGTCCATCGATTTTAGTAAAACCAGCTGATCAATGTTTTTTTTATTTTATTTCTAATGCTCTCCTTCTCGATTTCTCCCAAGGCCTCCGCAGTCCTGGAGCCTGCAATAGAACCCCCGACAGTTAACTACATGACATCTGAACCAACCGCTGTGCAGCAACTAGGTCCACCTCTGCACCAGCCCCTTACTGAGCCCTCGTCAACGTACAGTATGAGCAGGACGGAGACGGACCCACTGGAATACACCGAGGAGGAACAGCTAGTAGAGCTGTACGCCGAGATACCTCGAACCGTCATCCACCTCGGACCACCTGACCTGCCAGAGGTCACGGGGTCAAAGGTCATGCCCGGGTTGACCACCGAGGTCATCCATGATGTCACTCTTGATGATGTCACTCCAGAGGTGAGCTGTCCGTCAGTCCCTCTCTTTTAATCTCTCTCCCTTTGTTTTTTACTCTATCTAGCATGGACATGATTGGATTGGTTCTCTCTCTCCATAGATCATGGACATGATTGGTTCTCTCTCTCCATAGATCATGGACATGATTGGATTGGTTCTCCCTCCATAGATCATGGACATGATTGGTTCTCTCTCTCCATAGATCATGGACATGATTGGTTCTCTCTCTCCATAGATCATGGACATGATTGGTTCTCTCTCTCCATAGATCACGGACATGATTGGTTCTCTCTCTCCATAGATCATGGACATGATTGGTTCTCTCTCTCCATAGATCATGGACATGATTGGTTCTCTCTCTCCATAGATCATGGACATGATTGGTTCTCTCTCTCCATAGTTCATGGACATGATTGGATTGGTTCTCCCTCTCCATAGATCATGGACATGATTGGTTCTCTCTCTCCATAGGTCATGGACATGATTGGTTCTCCCTCTCCATAGATCATGGACATGATTGGTTCTCTCTCCATAGATCATGGACATGATTGGTTCTCTCTCTCCATAGATCATGGACATGATTGGTTCTCTCTACAGGGCAAACTAAATTAACCTCAGATCAAGTGTTTGGGAGTATTTTGACATGTGTATTTAACCCAGTTTTTGATCTCTCCTCACATTCATCTCTGTCATTACTCTCTCTCTCTCTCTCTCTCTCTCTCTCTCTCTTTCAATCCTCCCTCTACCCCCACCGTCCCTCTAGATCACAGAGACCTTCAGTCTGGCCAACGGCAGCGAGTCCTGTCGTGACGAGAGGGAGGCAGCTCTGTTTGGGTTCCTGAGGGCCCTGCGCCGCACGGTGCTACCAGCCCACTGGGTAGGGGTCATGGCCAGGGGACCTCTAATACAACTCCTCCAGTGCTCTAAACTCTCTACCATGGCTGACACAGTTCTCCAGATCCAACCTGGCTTCTGCTTCCAGGTAGGGAAAAAAGAGACTTCCAGGTAGGGGGAGAGAGACTTCCAAGGTGGGGGAAGAGACTTCCAGGTAGGGGGAAAGAGACTTCCAGGTAGGGGGGAGAGACTTCCAGGTAGGGGAGAGACTTCCAGGTAGGGGGACTTCCAGGTCAGGGGGGAGACTTTGAAGTAGGGGGAAGAGACTTCCAGGTAGGGGGAGACTTCCAGGTAGGGGGGAGACTTACAGGTAGGGGGAAGAGACTTCCAGGTAGGGGGAAGAGCCTTCCAGGTAGGGGGAAAGAGACTTCCAGGTAGGGGGAAGAGACTTACAGGTAGGGGGAAGAGACTTCCAGGTAGGGGGAGAGAGACTTCAAGGTAGGGGGAAAGAGACTTCCAGGTAGGGGGGAGAGACTTCCAGGTAGGGGGAAGAGACTTCCAGGTAGGGGGAGAGAGTTCCAGGTAGGGGGAAAGAGACTTCAAGGTGGGGGAGAGACTTCCAGGTAGGGGGGACTTCCAGGTAGGGGGAAGAGACTTACAAGTAGGGGGAAGAGACTTCCAGGTAGGGGTCAAGAGACTTCCAGGTAGGGGTGGGGGGGGAGACTTCCAGGTAGGGGGGAAACTCTTACAGGTAGGGGAAGAGACTTCCAGGTCCAGGGGGGACTTACAGGTAGGGGGAGAGACTTACAGGTAGGGAAAAAGAGACTTCCAGGTAGGGGGACTTCCAGGTAGGGGGAGAGACTTACAGGTAGGGAAAAAGAGACTTCCAGGTAGGGGGAAGAGACTTACAGGTAGGGGGAAGAGACTTCCAGGTAGGGGGAAGAGACTTCCAGGTAGGGGGAAGAGACTTCCAGGTAGGGAAAAAGAGACTTCCAGGTAGGGGGAAGAGACTTCCAGGTAGGGGGAAGAGACTTCCAGGTAGGGGGAGAGACTTACAGGTAGGGGGAAGAGACTTACAGGTAGGGGGAAGAGACTTCCAGGTAGGGGGAAGAGACTTCAAGGTAGGGGGAAAGAGACTTCCAGGTAGGGGGAGAGACTTCCAGGTAGGGGGAAGAGACTTACAGGTAGGGGGAAGAGACTTCCAGGTAGGGGGAGAGAGACTTCAAGGTAGGGGGAAAGAGACTTCCAGGTAGGGGGGAGAGACTTCCAGGTAGGGGGGGAAGAGACTTCCAGGTAGGAAAAGTTAGATTCAACTTAGCCCGTGTTCCAGATGGCACCCTAATTCCCTACAATTAATGCACTACTTTTGACTCCTTCTTTTGGTCTCGTTACTGATGAAGGCTTTAGGGCAGAAACGTCATCCATAACTATGACACCTCCTTTCTTTTGTATCAGTCCGATTTTCCTCACCTCCAAAGTATTTTACAACTTAATGTTAGAATGGTTTCAAGTGTCTGTTTACAGAAAACCTAAGCATGGATTACGGTTTGTCCAGGCCCCATTGAGTACTTGTCAGGGTGAGGAACCATCTAACATTGTTGTAAAATACTGAGCTTCCCCCTTTTTAAGCTTGTGAACTACTGAAGGAGGAGTTGAGCTTGTTATTGTGCATCGTCTTCAACCAGGTGACGGTACAGGGCCAGCCCCTGCTGCTGACCCACCCCCTGTATGAGGTCCACCCTCCCCGCCTCGGAACCATCACCCAGCTGGTGACTCTGCTGCTGGATCTGGAGACCCTGATGGTCTGCCCCGGATTCCCCGTCAGGCTGCCCGCCCTGGGGGACAGGGGCATGGAGGTGAGAGCCAGAAAGACTCCTGCCCTATGGGTCGATCTCCTGTTTCTGTAGTGAGACCGCTTGATGTACCAAGACACCCCCTGGACAGGACACTAGTCTGTCTCCTGTTTCTGTAGTGAGACAGCTTGATGTACCAGGACAGGACACTAGTCTATCTCCTGTTTCTGTAGTGAGACAGCTTGATGTACCAGGACAGGACACTAGTCTATCTCCTGTTTCTGTAGTGAGACAGCTTGATGTACCAGGACACCCCCTGGACAGGATACTAGTCTGTCTCCTGTTTCTGTAGTGAGACAGCTTGATGTACCAGGACAGGACACTAGTCTATCTCCTGTTTCTGTAGTGAGACAGCTTGATGTACCAGTACACCCCCTGGACAGGATACTAGTCCATCTCTCTCTGGCCCTAACCCCCCTAATCCAGCTCCTTAATGCTGAGTGGCACAGGTCCCAGTTTGATCACCTTTCTCCAATACATTCAATATTTAATAACTACAAACGCACTCCAAACTATATCTTCAGGTGTTTGTAAAAGCAGACTAAAGTCTCTAGAATGGATCTTTTAACATGTCATTGTGCAATACCTTTTATTTTATTTTTTATATATTTTACAATGTCCCGTTTTACCGGTAGGTGATGGAGCCGGTTCTTTGTGTGAGGGCGGCCATCTGTGAACTGCTGGTCCCTCTGGAGGAGGAGAGGTGTGAGAGGTGTCGAGACAACATCGTGGAGGAGGACCTGGAACTTATAGAGGAAGAGGACCTGGAACTTATAGAGGAAGAGGACCTGGAATTTGAGCTGGAGTTGGGGGAGGATGGGTGGGTGTGACTGGAGTGGGTTTGAACCCCCGGGACAAGACTGTGTTAGCCTGCTGAGCTAAATCCTAAACTTGTGTTGGCCCACGAAGCCATAACTCTAGGCAGGTTTACTTGTTATGCAAGTGTGGTTCACGGAACCAACTAAATACAGGGACCCAAGGCCAGGTTGCTCATCATACCAGCTCGGTTCACCGTACAGGATTTTGTTTTTGGAGAACCAGGACGTGGATTGGTGCGCCTCCAACCAACGCAGAAGTGCCTGCGTGTGATTGACATTTAAATTTGGTGCTTTTAGAAATAGAATGGCTAGAAAAGCATTCTATTCATTGTATTTCTATGACTATAATTTTGACTTTACTTATGGACATGACTGTCTTCCAGCACATCACTGGTAGTTTACCATTAGATCAGGCAGACCAGTACTGCTTTTTACTTCTGCATTTGACACTTAATGCTGTTGGCATTAAAACAAATGAAAGTTCTCAACACGCGGCAACTGGCATATCAACATGACTACTATTTAGTCCTGTCTTGGGTTTCTGGACCGGCTGTTTTGTTTTTTTAAAAACATTTGTTTATCAGTCATCACTGTATTTCATAGACTACGTAACACGCACGCAGACTAGTAGCAATGTGTGTATGGAAGATTGGCTGCTTAACGTTAATTTATGATCTGGTAACGTTATACATACAATACCAGTCAACAGTTTGGACACACCTACTCATTCAAAGGGGGTTTCCTTTATTTTGTAAAATGTTCTACATCGTAGAATAATAGTGAAGACATCAAATCAATGAAATTACACATATGGAATCATGTAGTAAGCAAAAAACTGTTTAACAAATCAAAAATGTGTTTAATGTTTGATATTCTTCAAAGTAGCCACCCTTTGCCTTGATGACAGCTTTGCACGCAGACCACCCCTACCTTTTCACGACACAACTGATTGGCTAAAACGCATTAAGAAGGAAATAAATTCCACAAATTAACTTTTAACAAGGCACACCTGTTAATTGAAATGCATTCCAGGTGACTACCTCATCAAGCTGGTTGAGAGAATGCCAAGAGTGTGCAAAGCTGTCCTCAAGGCCAATGGTGGCTACTTTTGAAGAATATAAAATATATTTTAATTTGTTTAACACGTTTTTGGTTACTACATGATTCCTTCCATATGTGCTATTTCATAGTTTTGATGTATTCACTATTATTCTACAATGTAGAACATTTTACAAAATAAAGAAAACCCCTTTGAATGAGTAGCTATTAGTAGTAATTGTGTCCAAACGTTTGACTGGTATCAATGTGTGTATGGAAGAATGTCTGCTTAACGTTGGGACTACATACTCTGTTCATTTAAAAAAGACTTCCGATATCTTCCTGTTTGCGGGAAAAAAATGTTTGCGCATTTGGAGTTAGCTCGTTTGTTCGTCTTTTCAAGAACTGTGAACTACCACAGTGACGTTACCAAGTAGAGGATACTGCTGCTTTATCCCTTTTCAGGTTAACTTTCACATTAACAACGGCATTATACTTGCTTTTCTGGTTCAAAGTTCAGTTATTTGAATATTTCTGGTTCTATTTTCAGAGTTCTATTATTTCTGGTTCTATTTTCAGAGTTCTATTATTTCTGGTTCTATTTTCAGAGTTCTATTATTTCTGGTTCTATTTTCAGAGTTCTATTATTTCTGGTTCTATTTTCAGAGTTCTATTATTTCTGGTTCTATTTTCAGAGTTCTATTATTTCTGGTTCTATATGTGAATTCAAATGCATTTATTGTAATACATTTAAAAAAAAAAAACATTTTACAGAACTAGACCATCACTATCTATTCTCCCCAGCTGACTGAACAAAGTGCTCACAGGCTGGCTTCCCATTTGCTCCCAATCTTTCCCGAGACAGTGTTGTAGTGTTGGAATGAAGGTCTGTGTCGGTAAGAAATGGTTTTGATTATGTCGATACACTGGACTGGATAGTCAGTGAGAAGTGAGACATTGAGCACAATCAGAATCTGTTGCAAAAGTAACGGGGCCCCAATCACCTTATTTTATGTTCACGTGTAAATGTTCTCTGTTTTTTGTTTTAAAGACACATTTTGGCTACGACAACATCTTGTCTTTTTATACATTTTAATTTTATTTTACCTTTTATTTTACTAGGCAAGTCAGTTAAGAACAAATTCTTATTTTCAATGACGGCCTGGGAACAGTGGGTTATAACTGCCTGTTCAGGGGCAGAACGACAGATTTGTACCTTGTCAGCTCGGTTACTAGTCCAATGCTCTAACCACTAGGCTACCCTGCTGCCCCAGGCAGGGTAGAATTGAAGGTAATGGTCCGTGGAGATGCTCCAGAAACCTACTGTATCCTACTGGGAATGTCAGTTTGTTATGGTAAAGAAGTACTGGTTTACTTTTTATGGTGTGAGTATTTGTATCAAAACTTGTAAAAGTATTAAACTTGAACTTTTATGGTTGTTGATCTCTCTGCTTTCCTCGTCATGATCTCTCTGCTTTCCTCATCATGATCTCTCTGCTTTCCTCATCATGATCTCTCTGCTTTCCTCATCATGATCTCTCTGCTTTCCTCATCATGATCTCTCTGCTTTCCTCATCATGATCTCTCTGCTTTCCTCATCATGATCTCTCTGCTTTCCTCATCATGATCTCTCTGCTTTCCTCATCATGATCTCTCTGCTTTCCTCATCATGATCTCTCTGCTTTCCTCATCATGATCTTTCTGCTTTCCTCATCATGATCTCTCTGCTTTCCTCATCATGATCTCTCTGCTTTCCTCATCATGATCTCTCTGCTTTCCTCTCATCATGATCTCTCTGCTTTCCCCTCATCATGATCTCTCTGCTTTCCCCTCATCATGATCTCTCTGCTTTCCCCTCATCATGATCTCTCTGCTTTCCTCGTCATGATCTCTCTGATTTCCTCATCATGATCTCTCTGCTTTCCTCTCATCATGATCTCTCTGCTTTCCTCTCATCATGATCTCTCTGCTTTCCTCATCATGATCTCTCTGCTTTCCTCATCATGATCTCTCTGCTTTCCTCTCATCATGATCTCTCTGCTTTCCTCAACATGATCTTTCTGCTTTCCTCGTCATGATCTCTCTGTTTTCCCCCAAAGACTAGTAGTCATTTAGGCTGTGTTTACACAAACAGACCAATTCTAATCTTCTGTCCAATTATTGGTCTTTTGACCAATCAGATCTTTTGCCAATAATTGTGCAAAAAGATGAGCATTGGGCTGCCGGTGTAAAAACATCTTTATATTCTGTGTGAAAGAGTGCTTGGTAGACTTTGTACACACTGTAGACTGGCTGCAACCAACCGTATGTTGAGGCTGTTCCTCAGCCTCCCTTGTAGTGCTCGTCTCTGCCACCAGATGGTGCCGTCGTCTCTTCTTAGCCAATGGAGCAGTGAACCGGCTTGACTGAGCACATTGAAAAGCAGTCTCTCAGCTTGGTGATGTTCAGTGCCTCAAGGTTCTCACGCCATCAGTTGCTTCTTATGTTCTTTGTTAACAAAAAATGTAAATCAATTTCATCTCAATGTGATGATTTTGACAAATTTGTTTTAAAAAATACGTTATTTCCCGATCTGTTGAAAATGTTAGTCATGTTGACCCCTGGACTGACCCCTACAGACATGTCATTTAGTCCTGTTGACCCCTGGACTGACCCCTACAGACGTGTCATTTAGTCCTGTTGACCCCTGGACTGACCCCTACAGACATGTCATTTAGTCCTGTTGACCCCTGGACTGACCCCTACAGACATGTAATTTAGTCCTGTTGACCCCTGGACTGACCCCTACAGACATGTCATTTAGTCCTGTTGAAGCCTGGACTGACCCCTACAGACATGTCATTTAGTCCTGTTGAAGCCTGGACTGACCCCTACAGACATGTCATTTAGTCCTGTTGACCCCTACAGACGTGTCATTTAGTCCTGTTGACCCCTGGACTGACCCCTACAGACATGTCATTTAGTCCTGTTGAAGCCTGGACTGACCCCTACAGACATGTCATTTAGTCCTGTTGACCCCTGGACTGACCTCTACAGACATGTCATTTAGTCCTCTTGACCCCTGGACTGACCCCTACAGACATGTCATTTAGTCCTGTTGACCCCTACAGACGTGTCATTTAGTCCTGTTGACCCCTGGACTGACCCCTACAGACATGTCATTTAGTCCTGTTGACCCCTACAGTCATTTAGTCCTGTTGACCCCTGGACTGACCCCTACAGACATGTCATTTAGTCCTGTTGAAGCCTGGACTGACCCCTACAGACATGTCATTTAGTCCTGTTGACCCCTGGACTGACCCCTACAGACATGTCATTTAGTCCTGTTGACCCCTGGACTGACCCCTACAGACATGTCATTTAGTCCTGTTGAAGCCTGGACTGACCCCTACAGACATGTCATTTAGTCCTGTTGAAGCCTGGACTGACCCCTACAGACATGTCATTTAGTCCTGTTGACCCCTACAGACGTGTCATTTAGTCCTGTTGACCCCTGGACTGACCCCTACAGACATGTCATTTAGTCCTGTTGAAGCCTGGACTGACCCCTACAGACATGTCATTTAGTCCTGTTGACCCCTGGACTGACCTCTACAGACATGTCATTTAGTCCTCTTGACCCCTGGACTGACCCCTACAGACATGTCATTTAGTCCTGTTGACCCCTGGACTGACCCCTACAGACATGTCATTTAGTCCTGTTGACCCCTGGACTGACCCCTACAGACATGTCATTTAGTCCTGTTGACCCCTACAGACGTGTCATTTAGTCCTGTTGACCCCTGGACTGACCCCTACAGACATGTCATTTAGTCCTGTTGAAGCCTGGACTGACCCCTACAGACGTGTCATTTAGTCCTGTTGACCCCTGGACTGACCCCTACAGACATGTCATTTAGTCCTGTTGAAGCCTGGACTGACCCCTACAGACATGTCATTTAGTCCTGTTGAAGCCTGGACTGACCCCTACAGACGTGTCATTTAGTCCTGTTGACCCCTACAGACGTGTCATTTAGTCCTGTTGACCCCTGGACTGACCCCTACAGACATGTCATTTAGTCCTGTTGAAGCCTGGACTGACCCCTACAGACGTGTCATTTAGTCCTGTTGACCCCTGGACTGACCCCTACAGACATGTCATTTAGTCCTGTTGACCCCTACAGACGTGTCATTTAGTCCTGTTGACCCCTGGACTGACCCCTACAGACATGTCATTTAGTCCTGTTGAAGCCTGGACTGACCCCTACAGACGTGTCATTTAGTCCTGTTGACCCCTGGACTGACCCCTACAGACATGTCATTTAGTCCTGTTGACCCCTGGCCTGACCCCTACAGACATGTCATTTAGTCCTGTTGAAGCCTGGACTGACCCCTACAGACGTGTCATTTAGTCCTGTTGACCCCTGGACTGACCCCTACAGACATGTCATTTAGTCCTGTTGACCCCTACAGACGTGTCATTTAGTCCTGTTGACCCCTGGACTGACCCCTACAGACATGTCATTTAGTCCTGTTGAAGACGGATCCCTAAAAATGATGTGAATTCAAACATATTACTAATATCACAGCAAGTGATTATGCTATAAATAAATACATTATTATTATTAATAATATCTGCTATTTAGCCATCACTTTCATCTCCAAAGTACCTTAGATACATCTTCCATATGGGTGGTCCCGGGAATTGAGCCCACTACCCTGGCGTTACAAGCACCAGGCTCTACCAACAGAGCTACAACGGACCACATTCCACACCTTGCTATCATTCCACTTCTTGTCACTGCCAAACACTATGACATATTTTGGATTTGATTTAGCCTTTAATTTACCAAAGCAAGTCGGTTAAGAACAAATTCTTATTTACAATGACGGCCTTCCAAGAGGCAAAAGGCCTCCTACCAAGAGGCCTCCTGCAGGGACGGGGCCTGGGATTAAAAATGTAAACTCTCGCTCTCTCTCTCTGTTTCTCTCTCTCTCTCTGTTTCTCTCTCTCTTTCTCTCTCTCTCTCTCTCTGTTTCTCTCTCGCTCTCTGTTTCTCTCTCTCTCTCTCTCTCTCTCTCTCTCTCTCTCTCTCTCTCAACACACACACACACACACACACACACACACACACACACACACACACACACTCAATGACCCCTAAGAGAGGGGGGCTGGGATTAAGAGAGGGGTCAGTGTGTGTGTGTGAGTAAATGTCTGCAGTAGAAAGGGCTCCTGTGTTTCTGTGAGAGGAAGAGGAACTGCTTTATAAAGGGAGTCTTCATTAAAGCCTTTTAAATCAAAGATACTGCTTCTTTTAGACCTGCCATTACTGATTTACTCCCTCTCTCTCTCTCTCTCTCTCTCTCTCTCTCTCCCTCTGTCTCTCTCTCTCTCTCTCTCTCTCTCTCTCTCTCTCTCTCTCTCTCTCTCTCTCTCTCTCTCTCTCTCTCTCTCTCTCTCTCTCTCTCTCTCTCTCTCTCTCTCTCTCTCTCTCTCTCTCTCTCTCTCTCTCTCTCTCTCTCTCTCTCTCTCTCTCTCTCTCAAAATCAAAATAAAGAACATTTGAATGAGTATCTGTATCCAAACTTTAGACTGGTACTGTTTTTTATTTTACCTTTTATTTTACTAAAAGTCAAAATAAAGAACATTTGAATGAGTATCTGTATCCAAACTTTAGACTGGTACTGTTTTTTATTTTACCTTTTATTTTACTAGGCAAGTCAGTTAAGAACAAATTCTTATTTTCAATGACGGCCGATTCAGGGGCAGAACGACAGATTTGTACCTTGTCAGCTCGGGGATTTGAACTGGCAACCTTTTCGGTTACTAGTCCAACGCTCTAACCACTGGTACTGTGTATTCAATATATTTTGCCCATAGGAGCAAATGAGGAAGTTTAGTCCAGATTCTGTCATCTTTCAACATGGGAATGATCAGAAATGGAATCAGATGACTCACGTGTTCAAGAAGGGTAACTGACCATTCAGGTTCTGATATAAATCCACTTCTATGGGTAAGATTTGACCTGTGACCTATTCCTAGGCCTCGAGAAACTCCTTTTTATTTCAGTTGATTTACAGTAAAACCTATGAATAGATTAGATAATCCAATGAAAGAAAAACTCCATCTCTATTCTGTTTCTCCTTCTATAGAGCAAAGCAGTGACTGTTGATGTTGTGCCAACCGCCTCCTGATCCCACTGTGTCCCAAATACACTACACCGCACCACCAAATGGCACCCTATTCCCTTCATAGTGCCCTACACCGCACCACCAAATGGCACCCTATTCCCTTCATAGTGCACTAGGGAGGCACCACCAAATGGCACCCCTTCATAGTGCACTACACTGCACCACCAAATGGCACCCTATTCCCTTCATAGTGTCCTACACTGCACCACCAAATGGCACCCTATTCCCTTCATAGTGCCCTACACTGCACCACCAAATGGCACCCTATTCCCTTCATAGTGCCCTACACTGCACCACCAAATGGCACCCTATTCCCTTCATAGTGCCCTACACTGCACCACCAAATGGCACCCTATTCCCTTCATAGTGCCCTACACTGCACCACCAAATGGCACCCTATTCCCTTCATAGTGCCCTACACTTCACCACCAAATGGCACCCTATTCCCTTCATAGTGCCCTACACTGCACCACCAAATGGCACCCTATTCCCTTCATAGTGCCCTACACTGCACCACCAAATGGCACCCTATTCCCTTCATAGTGCCCTACACCGCACCACCAAATGGCACCCTATTCCCTTCATAGTGCCCTACACTGCACCACCAAATGGCACCCTATTCCCTTCATAGTGTCCTACACTGCACCACTAAATGGCACCCTATTCCCTTCATAGTGCCCTCAAACCCCACCACCAAATGTACACCCTATTCCCTTCATAGTGCCCTGAACTGCACCACCCAAATTGCACCCTATTCCCTTCATAGTGGACTTGCACCACCAAATGGCACCCTATTCCCTTCATAAAACCAAATTGCACCCTATTCCCTTCATAGTGCCCTACACTGCACCACCAAATGGCACCCTATTCCCTTCATAGTGCCCTACACTGCGCCACCAAATGGCACCCTATTCCCTTCATAGTGCCCTACACTGCACCACCAAATGGCACCCTATTCCCTTCATAGTGCCCTACACTGCACCACCAAATGGCACCCTATTCCCTTCATAGTGCCCTACACTTCACCACCAAATGGCACCCTATTCCCTTCATAGTGCCCTACACTGCACCACCAAATGGCACCCTATTCCCTTCATAGTGCCCTACACTGCACCACCAAATGGCACCCTATTCCCTTCATAGTGCCCTACACCGCACCACCAAATGGCACCCTATTTTCATAGTGCCCTACACTGCACCACCAAATGGCACCCTATTCCCTTCAATGTCCTACACTGCACCACCAAATGGCACCCTATTCCCTTCATAGTGCCCTTTTGGAAACTGCACCACCAAATGGCACCCTATTCCCTTCATAGTGCCCTACACTGCACCAGGAATTG